>NC_134406.1:108293277-108388277 GCF_038048845.1 Mixophyes fleayi
TTTCACACATTTTTTTGAAAACTTCTTTAAACCAGCCCAGATGTTAAACTGTTCTGGTCTGCCCTCTGCGTCTTCCCTGCTTCTTGTTTGAAAATTAATTTTTTTACAAGCAGCAGCTGCTTGAGAAACTGAAGGAGGACACGTCGTCAAGCCAAGGCCCAGTTCAGCGGACAACTTGCTGAGCAATAGCTCCTTGCAAAAGTTCAAATCATGTTCATTTTGAAGCAAAAACTCAATGTAGGTCTTAAACCTTGGATCAAGCACAGTGGCCAAAATGTACTGATCCGAGTTCAAGATCTTAATAACTCGAGGATCATTGCGAAGCAAATTTAGTACTTTATCTACAAGGCCAACATACTTTGCAGAATTGCTTTCTTTCATTTCCTCCTTCAGTTTCTCAAGTTGCTTTTTCAATAGTCCAATTAAAGGAATGACTTGGCTCAAGCTAGCTGAATCTGCACTCCCTTCACAAGTCACAACTTCAAATGGTTTCAGCACCTTGCACAGCACAGAAAGGATTCCCCACTGTGCAAAAGTGAAATACATCTCCCTCCTTTCCCAATGTCATGGCTTGTGCAATACGCTTGGATGGCTTTGCGCTGTTCCTCCATCCTCTGAAGCATGTACAAGGTGGAATTCCACCTAGTTACCACCTCTTGACCTCTTGCTTAAGTTGGTGGCAGGGCAAGTTAAACTGCTCTTGGAGCTGCTGCAATCTCCTACATGCTGTGGCAGAATGCCTGAAATGGCCTGAAATTTTACGGGCCACCAAAAGCATCTCCTGCACCTCACGGTTATTTCTTAGGAAGCTCTGCACCACCAAGCTGATGGTGTAAGCAAAACAGGGAATGTGATGGAATTCACCCAGCTGTTATGCTCACACTTTATTGTTGGTGTTATCAGAAATGACATATCCTGGGGAGAGTCCAAGTGGTATAAGCCATGTATCAATCACATCTCTTAGTTTGCGTAACAAATTGTCAGCTGTATGCCTGTTAGTGAAGCCGGTGATACAAAGAGTGGCCTGCCTGTGACAAATGTTACGTAATGGCATACATGCTGCTGGTGTTCCTGCTGGTGAAGGTGAATGACCAACCCAGTGGGCTGTCAGTCATAAAGTCTTTGGTTTGACCACTTCCACTTGTCCACATATCTATGGTTAAGTGGACAGTGGACAATTTTTCAAAGCAATCACTACATTTGTACACACTTTTTTGTATAGTTGTGGAATAGCTTTACGGGAAAAATGGTGTCGCGATGGAATTCTGTAACGCGGACACAAAACCTCAACTGTGAAAAACCAGCTGCGTTTATTGTGGATATTGGATGCAGATCTAACACTAACGTGGCAGCCATGGTGTCTGTGATTCGCTTGGTGACTGGGTGACTGCTGTCATATTTGCTTCCCCTAGCAAATGATTGTTTCACAGTTAATTGCTGAAATGTAGGACTGCTCTTTTTCTTGGCCTTCCTCTGGGCTGACGATTCACCCTCAGCAACAGCAGCAGCAGTGGGATGAATGCTTTCTTCAGAGGAATCAATAATAGTGCAGGAGTCATCCAGCCTTAATAAGTGGGATGCAGGGCTAACTCCGTGCGCTACTGAGGATATTGATGAGGATGGTGTTATGGGTGTATTTTGTAGCCATCGGGATGTCGGTGAGCGGAGGGTCCTAGCTGATGATGGAGTGCTTGTAATTTTTTTGGAAGAACTTTCAGCTTTTCCCAACACTTTGCCATGAACTCTCGTTAAATGGCGTAACATAGACGAGGTTCCATGATGGTTAAGGCCCCTCCCTCGACTGACTGTGGCTTTACATACACTACAAATGGCTATACAATTGTTGTCTGGATTTGGTTAGAAATAATTACACACATAAGAAGTGGATTTTTTTGTTTTATGGCCAGGCATTACAATGGCCTTTTTCTTGTCATGTTCCAGAACTGCTGCACTGGTGCAGGACTTACACAAACAACCTCATCCTCATCAACATCCTCATTAGCGCCCTCATCGCCTACACAAATCTCCCCCTCATCCTCTTCTAATTCCAAAGTGGCATCCTCAATTTGTGCATCACTGGCTACACTTGGGCTGTTCAGGCACACATCAGCAGAACTGCTGAAAGGGCCCTTCTTTATGGGTACACTAACAGAATGCTCAGGATTAGACATACCACTGGTGGATGGACTCTCCACAGGGATTGGTGTCATTTCTGATTCAGAGCATACAATATCCTCTAATGCCTTACTGTTTTCTTGCAGCTCATATTTCACGCGTAACAGTAGTTGTGCACCACTTGGAGACTCCAAATTACTTGGTCTTGCTTGGTCACAAATGACCGTACAAGAAGAAGGCTCTGTTACATTTTTTGATCTGGCAGTAATAGAGAAAGGCGAAGGCCTCATTCATTCTTTGCCACTGCGTGTGTAGAATGGCATGTTGGTAATTTTTTTTATCGGCACTTAACTTTTCCTCAGTTACACCTCTTATTCGCTTCAACACGGTTTTTTTTTGGTGTATTTTTTTCGATGATTTAAAAGGACTAGTATGCTTTTACATCGCCTTTACCGGATGACGTACTGGGAACACTACCATTAGGACTGGTGACAGAACCTGGTTGCTGATTCTGCTCCTATGTGGACTGCTTTGAATCCATTTTAATAGGCCTAAACCACTTGTAGTGCAAAAAATTGTATAGATACTGCTGATAAATACCACTTTTGACAGCCAGAAAAATTATTGTTTCACACTGGGGAATATGGGACACCCCCAAGCGTTTGTAGTGCAAAAAATTAAAAGAAAAGCCTCCTCTATCCTCCTCTTTTCCTGCTCTAACAATTGCTAATATAATTGGTATTAATAATAGATTTGTATAGAATAGAATTGAAACAATAATGTGTACAATTATTGCTCTGTCCCTGTGCGAAAATAGCCTGTGATCTAACCCTGCTCTCACCCTCTGTCAAATGGCAATGGATTGCTGTGGAGGCAGGTATTTATGCTTTTCACATCTCGCGAGAACTGAGCTCAGAAATACGAATACGTCACAATGACGTTTTGCCTCGATTTAGATACCATACGGGCAGGAGAGTACCGAGCGTGCTTGGCTCGGTACTCGGATAGGCAAAGTTCAGGTGGGTTCGGATTTCGGGGAACCGAACCCGCCCATCTCTTAAATAAATAAATATATATATATATAGTAATGTCTGCCAGTTTGCATGTAAAGATCGTAAGATTTTTTAAATTCTGACAACAGTACTAAATTTAACATCAAACATTTCACAAATTGTCTCACAACTTCCGTTATCTACCTATTGGAATGCACGTGTGGACTGAAATCTGTAGGTAAAACTAAAAGTCCACTCAAACTAAAAATACAGAAACACATACGGAATATAAAAAACAGAATTGAAAGTCACTCAGTATCTAGACACTTCCTTAATAAACACAACTCAGATCCACGTTTTATTTCTTTTAAAGCTATTGAACACGTCCAATTAGGACCTAGAGGGGGGACATCCAAGGTAAATTATCCCAAAGAGAAATGTTTTTGATTTTCCAACTCAACACATTGAGTCCCTTTGGGCTAAACGAAGGTTATGAGATTGCACCCTTCCTTTAAACCCCTAGGCCCCATACTTTATTTCATTCTACAATTTATACATTATTTATTTGAGTGTACTCATTGTTGTCACTTTTTAATGAACCGTCCATACTGTTATTTTAGTTTTCTGTGTATTTTAATTTGTGTTCTGATGTCATTTAGTGGTCTTAGCCCTTTATACTTATATGCTCATTTATTCTAGGGTCATTCCACATCAGATCACCCAAAAAAACATGATTTGTCCACCACCCGTCTCAGATTTGTTTGAAAATTTTATAGTTAAGAGAGGATGTCAAAATAACTATTTCTGCCAAATATCTCGACTGTCTGACAATTAGTGGATTATATATTGATTTTTCAATTTATTAAATAATTTACTAATCGCGGCTTCTTTATCCAGTTTATTTGAAGTATTACAGGTGTTTATTAAGGAATCGACACAAGATTTGGACCCCTAAGGTAACTCTTCCTCCCGAATCCAAAAATCCAAACCAAATTACTGTATCTGCCTCATGTTTTGCATTACGGCAAAAACGCGCGTTTTTCGAATATCATAAACGCTAGATTCAATTGACATTAGGGATCCCATTTTCTGGGGGGTGTTTAAAAAAGGTATAGATTACTACCACAAAAAAAATCAGCCGGTTACTCGGTTTCATAGTGGAGAAAGAAAATAATGAAGTTGATGCTCGATTACTGCTGTACAGCATACATAATTTACACATTGTTAAAAACCATACCAATAAAGTGAACTAAACTGAGGCAATGGGATAAAACTCCCATACAAGTAAATGAAACAAACAGAAACTGATGGGAAGGGGATTCCCTTTAGAACAAAACTGAAACTTTCCAGAGAGGGAGACACAGAAAGAGTCAATCATCTCTCTCACATCCAGGTGCTGACTTCTTCATTGAGGTAAGTAAGACTTGCAGTGTATAAGACCCACCTTTTTTTAGACCCAAAATTTGGGGGAAAAAGGTGCGTCTTATACATTGGGAAATACGGTATGTTATATTATTTATCTCATGTAGTATGCTTATATATTATTAGGATGGGACACATCTGTTATTACTTATCCTAATGCTGACCTTTATACTATTTCCTTATTGGGCATGATACATTTCTAGCCCTTATCTCTCCACACACCTTGGGCTACATGTCAGAAGGACTCTGCTTTGAAATACTTTTTAAAGATGGCCGTCGCTATCTATTATCATTACAAGTATTTGCCCTCTTCCATCGCTGGCATATGATGATTATCATCTAATCCATTGCCTTTATTTTATTTATTTATTACCTCCCATCTCCCCCATGGCCAGTTGGTGTTGCCCATACTTATAAATGTACTTTCTCTTAGCCGAACACCCACTGTTCCTCTAGGGCATCCTCTAAAAAGTCCTTTCACCACTGCACAATCATGAATGTACTAATATACTTATTACACCATAAGGTGTCATTTTTGCATTTTTAAAAATGGAGGCCGGCGGCGCCGTGCGCATGCGCGGTGACGTCATTTGCCCGCGATTTTAGCGCAAAATGGCGATACACACCCCTATATAAAGGGCATAGTTTTTAATATCACCTAATCCCTCCTGATGAAGTTCAAACTGAACGAAACGCGTTGAGGCTGTTCACTATCACCCAGTCCTGGTACATTTGAGGCTATACTGTCTTCCTGAACTTTGAGAGTGATCCCTTTGAGAACTTCTGTGTGGAGCCCATTGGTGTTTACCTCATGAAATATCCAGAGATCTACACTGTTAAGCAGTATTCCCTTTATCCCAGGATTTCAGATAAGCTTTTAAACTTTATATACATTGTGAGTGTGCATTTTTTATATGCTGAATAAATTATTTGTATATAAATACTACACTATATGGCTCTTTCCTCTTATAATACATCAGCTGAGTGGAGTTTGTGAGCTGTGACCGGTGATCCAGATAGCTATGACCCAGGAAGATAGTTGTGCTGCTGTGGGCAGCACAACTAACCCAGTGTGGTTAATAGAAATGGGGAAAAAAAAACATTATTTAGTCCAGACCCATTAGGAAAAAGGGGGGTACATGAAGTACCCCAGAGAGATTGTGCCTGTAGTAATTATTGGAGGCACTGTAGGGGGTTCCCCGTAGCCTGGTGGTGCCTCTAAAATATGGAAAGCAAGTGCCATAAAGATCAGTCGGTGTATAACAGTTGGGCTATTTTTTTTTTCTTTTTCTTAAAGGCCAGTACTAGTACCACCTTCATGGGTACCGCAGAAGTAATATCTTCCACAGCTGAAGAAGTGATCGGCACCAGAGGGGAAAAGACAGGGACAAAGTCTAGAGAGCATCTTTCAGCAGGAATTTCAATGGAGTAGGCCCCTTAGAAAGTGCTCAACATACAGAGAGATGCAGTGTGGCTATTTAAAAGTGCGGCTGGAATGAAGGGTGGAGACTGCATGGTAGATTCCCTGGATGAGTGGATGGTTGCACCTCACTAAAGAAGAAAGTACCTAGATATTGGGATGGAGGTCTTGAAGGTGACCACCTGCATGCCTGTGATCAGGCGAGCTGAATTAGCTTAAGAATCCTGTGTGATGTGACCTGTGCTATAAATTTGTGTAACTACTGCTCCCAGCAGTTGTGTAACATGCTGTAAAAAAAAGTACTGTGCAGGAGAGTAGAGTTGTTAGAGTATATTATCTTCTGCTTAAATAATGCAGGCAGAGACTAGCATTTTAACTGTGTGTACTTTTTCAACAGTCATGCTTTTTTTTTTGTTCTGCTGGAGGAAGAGAAGATGCAATAAAGTTTTATATCATGTTTTGTTTTCCACTTACATTACACTAGTGTTCCCCCACATGTAGGACCATATTTAACACCTGTGTATTCGAAGGTGGGGGGGGTTCTCTACAATTGGATGCCCATACCCACCAGCTACCTAGCCGAGGCAACTTGAACTGCATGTAATTGTAGCTTAGGCCACAAGGGGCACTCTTCACCCAAGTTTTATGGGGAGATTCAATTTGGCATGAGATGTCTCCGGAGCGTCTGCACAGACACGTCGCACTGATGTTATGGTTAAAATCTAACTGCTCATTTTCCTTTCACCCCATAGATATACCAGAGAAAATAAGCCGATTTCTACCTTAATTGCCATCAATGTGCACAGCACCAGCAATCAACTCTCCCCCATAATTTTTTGTGAAGGTGTTTGTAGTTTTGATTTTGACAGCTGTTGTCATTAAGTTGGAAATTGAGTGCCTAGGTGTATTTTCTGTTTTGCACAATAGACTGTCAATTGCCCAATGTAACAAATATATTGTTTGCTGGCGTGAGTGATTACACAGGGGAAAAAGTAAAATGTTTAACAGTATAACATGCTCTTTCATCTTTGTGAAAGTCATGAGTATATGAGGTCTGTTCAGGTTTTACTGCCACTATGCCAAGTGACAAAGTCCCTCTTGCAGAAGAGAATAACCTTATACACTTCAAAAAGAGGAATTGAAGTGACATTTTGTACAGGGTATTATTTATTGTCCAGATTGCCCCTGACAGATTTCGGTTTTAAAGCATTTGAAAAAAAAAAAAAAAAGAAAGCTAGTTCAGTAGAAGTAACTTTTTATAGATTCATTTTTTTTAATCCATTAATTATTTTCAATAATTAATGGCTAAAAATGTAGGAACCTTAAACAAGTAGGATATGGTAAAATTATAACTTCCCCACCTCTGTGCTTGTGGTACAGCTCTCGTAAAAGTTACCCAGTACCAGATTAATTGATGCTTCTCAAGTGATACAACTTGTCCCCTGTGTTGGATATACAGCCATAATAATTACATAAATTCACTATTTGGCATATGTAGTCAAAAATTAAGAATTATAAATGCAATGAAACTGTAAGCAAGTTTAGGGTTCTCATTTACCTAAAATATAGTTCTTATAATTGGTCATACAAATGTTTCAAATATTTTTGTGTTAACGACTTACAATTCTTGTTTGCTGTTATCCATATAAAAAGATTACCAAGGAAGCAGAAGAATTCATGGTTGAGCAATATCGTCGGCTTAGACAGCGGGATGGAAGTGGAGTAGCAAAATCTGCATGGAGAATTACAGTCAGACAGCTTGAAAGTATGATAAGATTATCTGAAAGCATGGCTCGCATGCACTGCTCAGATGAAGTACGTAAAATACACCAATACACTAATACTTGCCTCCTACGTGCCACTTTGCTAAAATTTGCAGTTTGAAATTTTATTTAACTTTTTATCCATAAAAAGCTGTTCACTGTACATTTTTAAACATCTAGGGCCTGATTCATTAAGGAAGTTAAAGAAGTTTCTTATTTAAGTCTCCTGGACAAAACCATGTTATAATGGAAGGGGGGGGGGGGAAATTAGTTTTCTGTTTTGCACATAAGTTAAATACTGCCTGTTTTTTCATGTAGCACACAAATACTTGATAGCTTATTTGTACACTGAAATTTAAAGTTGATATTTGTGTTTAAATTAAATTTAAATTGTACAATCTGATAGTATGCCTTTTACATTTTATGGTCAAATAGCCCTACAGTAGATACAGGACTAATGCTATATCCAACCTTGACTTTAGTATGTTAGTCTAGAGTTACAACAGTGATTCATTATGCATAACTAATGCATTCCTATAGGACCAGCTATACATGCGTTTTTTTGGGGTTTTTTTTAGATCCTTTGGTTATATATGTGATTTGTTTTTAATGTGATTTAATTGCATTTGATTTTGTGCTTTAATATGTTAGCTTGGCCTTAGTGACCCACCGTTTGCTATGATAGGACAGTGCTTTAAACTTGCACCGTTTACTCATCAGTGGATGTTAACTATTTTAGGTTCAACCAAAGCATGTAAAAGAAGCTTTCAGACTGCTGAACAAATCAATTATTCGCGTGGATACACCTGATGTCAGTTTTGATCAAGGTGAAGATGAAAAGATTGTGGAAGGTAAGATTTTTTTTTTTTTTTGATTTTTTTTTTTTATAAGATAAAGTAAGTGTGGCAGCTAAAAGTTAAGAGTTCAAATTAATTGGTTTTTCCTAGTGTATCTACACTTTATTTCATATTAACCACTTTATTTTAAAATTTGGATATTGGATAGTGCAGGAAGGTGGGTGGTTGCTTAGTACTGAAAATGTTTATAGTCCCCAGTATAATAGTGGAGTCCCTGTTGTGAGGTACAGAAAAGTGCAAAATATCCCCCCAGCCTTGTGCTGGGGCTCTCTGCTTAGTTATAGGTGTGTTGAAGATGCAGGGTTCCATGCCTACCCACCTCTTGTCTGGTAGGAATATGGCAGTTTATTAGGTCAAAGGATTGATTTTGGTAAAAATGTAACAATATTAGTTTAAAAAAACAAACAAAACATTTAAACACATTAGCAGGTATTTGGTTTAAACACTTTAAGGTAGAGATGGGCGGGTCCGGTTCTCCGAGAACCGAACCCACCCGAACTTTGGGTATCCGAGTACCGAGCTGAGCAGCTCGGTACTCTCCCGCCCATTCCGAATCCAAATCGAGGCCAAACGTCATTGTGACGTCGTCGGATCTCGGGGCTCGGTTCTCGCGATACTTCAGCTTTATAAATACACGCCTCCACAGCAATCCATCGCCATTTGACAGAGGGAGAGAGCAGGGTGTAGTCATAGGCTAATTAGAGCAGGGACAGAGAATACAATATTGTTCTTGCAATTGCTCTAACCAAAATCGCTAGTGCAGAGAGGAGGATAGAGGTTTATTATTTTTTCTTCATATTTGGCACTCCCCAGCGCTTTTGGGGTGTCCTCCCTAATTGTGCATTAACATTTCTGGCTGTCAAAAGTCATATCTGTCAGCAGTATCTACTAAATAATTTTTAGCACTCCTCAGTGCTTTTGGGGTGTCCTCCCTAATTGTGCATTAATATTTCTGGCTGTCAAAAGTCATATCTGTCAGCAGTATCTACTAAATAATTTTTAGCACTCCTCAGTGCTTTTGGGGTGTCCTCCCTAATTGTGCATTAATATTTCTGGCTGTCAAAAGTCATATCTGTCAGCAGTATCTACTAAATAATTTTTAGCACTCCTCAGTGCTTTTGAGGTGTCCTCCCTAATTGTGCATTAATATTTCTGGCTGTCAAAAGTCATATCTGTCAGCAGTATCTACTAAATAATTTTTAGCACTCCTCAGTGCTTTTGGGGTGTCCTCCCTAATTGTGCATTAATATTTCTGGCTGTCAAAAGTCATATCTGTCAGCAGTATCTACTAAATAATTTTTAGCACTCCTCAGTGCTTTTGGGGTGTCCTCCCTAATTGTGCATTAATATTTCTGGCTGTCAAAAGTCATATCTGTCAGCAGTATCTACTAAATAATTTTTAGCACTCCTCAGTGCTTTTGGGGTGTCCTCCCTAATTGTGCATTAATATTTCTGGCTGTCAAAAGTCATATCTGTCAGCAGTATCTACCAAATAATTTTTAGCACTCCCCAGTGGTTTGCGCTCAGAATGGATTCAAAGCAGTCCACATATGATCTGAATGAGCAACCAGGTTCTGTCACCAGTCCTGATGTTAGTGGTCCCAGTACGTCATCTGGCCAAGGCGATGTCAAACAACAGAGTGTTTTCAAATTAGTGCAAAAAACAAAAACCAAAAAAAAATTTACTGTATTGAAGCGAAAAAGAAGTGTAACTGAGCAAAAGTTAAGTGACGATAAAAAAAAAATTGCAAGCATGCCATTCTACACACGCAATGGCAAAAAGAGAATGAGGCCTTCACCTTTGGCTATTAGTGGCAGATCCCAAAAAGTTACCCAGCCTACAATTGGTGCACAACTACTGTTACGCGTCAAAGCCGAGCTGCAAGATAACAGTGAGGCATTACAGGAGAATATTTGCTCTGATTCACAAATGACAACAATCCCTGTGGAGAGTCCATCCAACAGTGGGATGTCTAATCGTGAGCATTCTGCTGATGTGTGCCTTAATAGCCCAAGTGTAGCCGGTGATACCCAAATTGAGGATGCCACTTTGGAATTAGAAGAGGATGAGGGGGAGATTTGTGTAGGCGACGAGGGCGCTAATGATGATGTTGATGATTATGATGCAGACAGATACCAAATTGCCTTTCTCAATTTCTATTTATATTCTAGATTATATAACGGCTTAATAGTTTTCTATTTTACTCCTAGTGGAGAGAGGATCTGATGCAGACAGATACCAAACTGCCTTTGTCCATTTCAATTTATATTGTACAGTATATAACGGCTGAATTTATTAGTATTTTATACAAGTGGAGGGGGGCCTAGAGAGACAGAAACCAAACTGGCTTTCTCCATGTCAATTAATATTGTACAGTCTATAACGGCTGGATTTTTTGGTATTTTATACAAGTGGAGGGGGGCCTAGAGGGACAGAAACCAAACTGGCTTTCTCCATGTCAATTAATATTGTACAGTCTATAATGGCTGAATTTTTTGTTTTTTTTTAAAAAGTGGAGGGGGGGCTATAGAGACAGAAAGCAAACTGGCTTTTTCCATTTCTTTACATATTTAACTATAAGTGTAGGGTGTAATATACATCCAAAGACGATGGCTGCATTGCCAATATGCATAGAGGGAGAGGAAGACAATCTGTTTTGTGTGTAGAATAAATGAAGGCCTCCCAAAGAAGAATTAAACAGTTTTTTTGGATGATTTATTACCTCAACAATTAGATTACTTATCTCTAAAACAGTTTGAGCACTAAATTGGGTTATTTTAGGCACAAAAACATGTATTTTCCAACAAAATAGCAAAACAAAACCAAACAAAACCAAAACCAAAACACGCAATGGCGGTTTTGCAAAACCAAAACCAAAACACGATGGTAATCCAGATCCAAAACCGAATCCAAAACCAAAACACGGGGGTCAGTGACCATCTCTACTTTAAGGAGCACTTGTATTTGAAACTATCTTCAAGCAATATAGGACCTGGGATCCCCAATGTGTTCCAGTGGGATGGTGTGATACCACCCAGTCTAATGTGCAAATAAATCTATGCCTGCATCCATAGAAAATGTATACTAATAACAGAAGGTATCAATTAATGGAATATCCAGGGTCCTACATTTCTCCTTACCCTTCTCAATGAGGATTGTGTTTTTGCATGCTTTATATTTGTATGCTACTCAGGCATTGGATTAGGCATGGGAGAAAGGTAGCACCCTTTATGTGAAATGTTCTCCATTCGTAGTGTCTGGGTTACAGCTACCAGGATTTTTCGCCAGCTAGGGAGTGAGTGTTGACTCTCGTACCCCACTGCAGCCAGATTAGGACCCCATTACATCTCAGGAGTCTGTTCTAGTGTACTTCTTCTCGTACAGGGAAGTCAACCAGATGAAAGGAACAGTGTTGTATTCCACTACCCTACACTGCACCCAGTATAGAGTAGTGGAATACTATAGATTGGGGCCTTTGCATTGTGCTAGGCTTATATTCCAGTTCACATACGTGTTGTGAACTAGATGCGGTTTTTAGCAGAGCCTGTATGCTTGTTATTTTTTGTTTGAAATTCTCCTAAGAAAGGATTTGGTTTTGGACTCCACAATTTAGCTGAAAATAATATCTTTTTTTTTTATTAAGGAAACAATTAGTGTTTTCTTATTAATTCTGTGCATCTAACCTCATACTGCAAGCAATTTTTAAATTTGCAACACCTTTCTTAGACCCCACTTTATAGTAATCCACCGCATGGTGCAATTAACAACTGTAGTAATTTTGTTCTTATTCTTAGTTTCTGGATTTACAGGTTAAAAATACAGTTGTTCCCAATTGTAAAGCGCTACGGAATTTGGTGCCATATAAATACCGTAAATGTTGATGATGTTGATGATACAGTTGTAATGATGTATCCTTTTGTAAAAGGCATTTTTTAATGCGGTTATTGGTTAACATATGAGGCCTGCAAAATGAACATAAATTGTATATTTTTAAAAAGCACATAATTCGGGTGTTCACACGTCCGTAGTCAGCTAGGAGCAGATCTGAAGAAACGTGTCTTGTTGAATACGGTTCCAGACATGCTTTGCTCAAACAGATAATACAATGCAGGAGATACATTCAATACATATTGGGAATGTCAAGTCCCAGCACAACACACAGAAAAAAAGAGTGTTCACTTATTGCCACTTCTTAATTTATAATAGAAATAATTAATGAAAAAAACAAATGAAATGATGAAAAACAATGAATAGATGTCTCTTCCCCCCCCCCCCCCCCCAAAAAAAAAAATCTGCCCTGTATCATAAGTGATACGACAATAAAACACGTAAAGTAGATTTGCCTGAAGCTTGAATCAGACACTGCTGCGTGTGCTTAAGCTTGGCATATCCTTACTGTACATTGACTACATGCAGACGCCCATTCCCCTCCCTGATCTGCCCATAAAAATGTAGGCCCTTATACTTGTAAGTGTCCTTTGTGCTCGAAGATGAATTGGATGTTCTTGCGTTCACACACAATGCGGCATGTATCAGCGTTTATGTTCCTTAATGACTCAGGCCCATGATGTATAGTTTTCATGATTTTACCTCATTATGTGGCTTATTTATCAAACATAAATTTTTGGATTAACCACAAAATTTATGATCATGCATTTTAGCAGAAGATATCGATCTGCTGCTGTGCATCTGTCTTCGTTTTGCTGAGCAGTGCCCATAAACATGTATGGGGACTACTCAGTAATGCTATTTATCAATATCTGAAATTCAATTTTTTCTTTTTTTTTTTTTCATGTTAACGTATGCCAGCTGAAGTACATTAACATAGTTGAAGACTTTCATTGCTGTCAGCACCAGTGCATGTGTAGAGGAATCATGTGAGTCCTCTCTGTGCGCATGGCTAAGGTTTTTGGTTGACACATGCGCACAGGGATTGATAGAAGGAAACACCATCATAATCAGCATTGCGTAGGAGGAGAAGAGATGAAGCAAGTAAAAAGTTTTGTAATTCAAAGGAACAGCAGTTTTTCAGAACTTTTGTTCATGTGAAGGCTTTTTTAATAAATATGAAAGTTCAGTTCTTATCTATGCGATGAGGATTGAAAACTATGTTTCATATTATTCGGTGCCCTTCTGTTTGCAGTTGCTGAACTAATTAATTTCAACAAGTTACTAACTGGCTCCTATGCACTTTAACAATTACAACTTATATAACCAATATTGAGTTTACATGGAATGAAGCACTTGAGAGTAATGTATTTTGTACATTTATGTAAAATAAATAAGTAATTTGCATTAAAAGAACGTGGACCGTTAATGAATTCAGTTTACAAATTTGGATATTGTGGGTGAGACTGTAATTTTGTTGAATGCCCTTGGCTACACATAACAAATATGAAATGCATGTGAAATGTGCAATTCATCAAAACCTGAAAAATTGGTCTGGCATAGAAGGGGTTTTTAGAGGCTAACGTAATATATTGAATATTTTTCTACTACAGAAGACAAAGATAACCCTGATGCCGGCAACAAAGAAGCAGCAATGGAAACAAACCAAGATGAAACAAAGGAACATTCTGTGCCTAGTGCTACATTAAAAATGTCTTTTGCCGAGTATAAGCAAATTTCCAACTTGCTTGTGTTCTACATGCAAAAGATGGAAGAATGTAAGTGTTTTAAAATTATTTTTAATGAATTAGACATATTTTTCAATTCTTCTTTTAAATCTCTGGATACTGATCCTCTCTTGCTATCATCAAAATGTGTTTGGAGATGAGGTTGGCTGGGCCAGGGCATCTGCCCCCCAAGCTGGTACATTTAAACAATCAGCATGGCCATCGAGCATTCTCTGCCTCTTAACCACCATGTGCAGCCATGAACTTTGCTACTGGGTATGATGGCTTCCGTCGTACAAATAGATTGGTGGATAATGCTGGTCATTCACTAATCATTGCTTCAGAATTTCCCCACACACTGCTGAATAGCTGGAATTATCCACCAGTCAGACTGCTGGGAGCTGTCAACTAGGTATGATGTCCTGGCTCAGCCAAATTTTTCCAATGCACCTAGATGCAATATGGGACTGAAGGACAATTCATATGGGTAATCACCCATATGGGGGATATGGGGGGGTGGGGGTCTCCATTTTGTCACCAGCAGAGTTTGGGTGGAGGGGGCTACATTATAGAGCTACCAGATGACTAGGAGTCTACATTTTATGTTGGCCTCCAGAACACAGATGGCTTTAAATAGCCACGGTTTTGACTAGTGGACTCTCTATTATATATGGGTAACTAAAATATTCTATAGTTCAATTTGTTTATTAAGATGCTCACTATTGTATATAAGTCACTAAACCGTGTTCTTTAAATATAGCTTTGCTATAAAAATAATGCATAATTCCTTGTCTATATAAAACTACACTAATTTAGAGAGTGTGTGGAGTTTGTATGTTCTCCCAGTGTTTGCATGGGTTTCCTCTGAGTGCTCCGGTTTCCTCCCATACTCCAAAAACACATTGGTAGGTTACTTGGCTGCTATCAAATTGACTGTGTGTATATGTTAGGGAATATAGACTGTAAGCTCCAACGGGACAGGTACTGATGTGAGTGAGTTCTCAGTACAGCGCTGCGGAATTAGTGGCGCTATATAAATAGCTGTTGATGATGATACACACACCTGCATAGTTTTCATCACTCATTTTTCTGTTGCACCACACTCGTAGAAAAGTCTTGTATTTGCCCCTAGACCAAAGGTTGCATTTATAGTCTGAAAAATGCCCTGTTATAAATGTAACATTCTGCATTTTTATACTTTGGGAACTACTGCACTAAAAACTGTTGAACACCTAAGACTTGTCCTTACATATCCCAAATAGTGCATGTTTTCTTGATCTCTGTACAGAATCATTCGGGAAATAAGTAGTACATATAAATCTTTAGAATGAGCCATACATTGATTAATACATCCATGTTTTAAATCTGGAAAACCTGCACTGTGAGGGTACCAGAATAGGATTGAGATCCACTGAATAAATTTCATCTGGTAAAATATGGTCTGAGAGAAAAATAACCTCTGATTATTGTAATCTTTATCACTGACATTATGGAGTTGGTATTTTATTAAAATAAATATAATGTATTTACTTTTAAAGCTGAAGAAGACTGCAATCTAACAAAAAGTGACCTAGTAAATTGGTATCTTAAAGAAATTGAAAGTGACATCGAGACCGAAACGGATTTAATCCTGAGAAAAAATTTAATTGAAAAAGTAATTCACAGACTAATACATTTTGTAAGTATAAGCATTGTTCATTCACAGAAAACATCTTCAGTTATTTTAAAAGCAATATAAACCTTGGTCAGTTTATGCTGTTTAAAAAAAAAACAAACAAACAGAGATTGAGCAAGGAATGTAACTGTTTCAGCTAGTGTTTTAGTACCCATGTTGTTAAAAAAGTAAAATAATCTTTTGATGAAAACTTCCAGTTGCATACATATGAACTTCCCATCTAAACTATATAGTATACAAGGTGATTGCGACCTTTCTACTGCATGGGGCAAACTGTAAAATTCCCCAGTTCTCTTTCTGCCACAGCACTACAAATATGGCAATCCTATTGTCCCAGTTTTCCTAGTACTGTACCTTTCTGTTTCAACTAAAATATTTACATCATAATTGGGCTACTGATGCAACAGGATAAAGGGAATCGGCTTCCTGTAAATGTTTTACTTTAGTTGCTACCCAAAAGGAAGTGTAAGGTATCGTTTTATGGGATAGCCCCTGCACTGCCTGGTACCTCAATGCACTTGGTTGGGAGTGAAGTTGTCAACCTCACAGCTCAGGCAAAATGGCATATGTGGAACCTTTCATCAAATCTACTTGCCAAGTGGGGCCACATCTAGAGTTTTCTAGACTTCATGTTCAACCTTTCAAGAAGCATAAAACAGTATCTCAGTTGGTGGACAGAGTGGAAAATTCTTACTACAGAATGCACTTCTATAGGTTGGAAAGCTCATCTGCGTGCAGAAAATATACAAGGCACCTGACTAAAAGAGGAAAAACCTCTCCAGGGGAATGTTTTAGTGATGAGAGCAGTTGGACATGCAATTCAGCACTTTCAGTCCTGCCTACAGTGCAAACATCTAAAAATATTTTCCAGCAACAGAAGAGTAGTTGCTTTTATAAACTAGCAAGGCAGCACCAAGAGCAGAGCAATGATGATATGAGTGACCACATTGATGTGGTGGGCAGAAAAGAATGTGAAATGTCTTTTGGGCTCATCGTGTTGCGTGCAAAGACAATATCATAGCAGATTATCTCAGAAGATGTCAAATGCGCCCAGGGGTGGTGGGCCCTACACAAAGAAGTCTTTCATCTGCTAGGCCAGAAATTCAGGCTCCCCGAAATCGAACAAAGACTGTCAGAGAATGCCAAGGTGTCCCAGTTTTATTCCCGTCACAGAGACTACAAGGCTCTCTGGATAGATGACCTATCAGTACCGAACTGGGAAATTTGTTCCCACCCTTTCCCATTATTGCATTCTGAGGAGGATCCAGAAAAGGGGCCATTAGAGGTAATACTGGTCCTCCCATTTTGGCCTTGCCTTCCCTGGTCTGCAGTGGCCTGGAGAATGCTACCAAAACAGCCTTGGCCTCTACCATGCAGGCCAGATCTTATACATCAGAGTCCAGTTCTTTTACCCAAATCCGGACTCTTTGATGGCATGAGCGGTCACTATTAAAACTCAAAGGTGTTTCTGATTAAGTCTATTGATTCAAGCAAGAAAGAAGGATTCTTCTATTAGGAGTCTGGAAAAGGTTCATTTTATGGTCAAAAAACAGTATAAAGGATCCTATGTCAGCCAGTGTCCCAATTATTTTAGAGTTCCTTAAAGATTGTGGTATTAAAGGGCTAGCTCTTTCTACATTGAAAGTACAAATATCTGCACTTCTCAATGTTGAGTTGGCATCTGTCTTATTTTTGCCATTTTTTTCAAGCAGTAAAAAGATTGCAACCAAGAACAAAAACCTTTTGTCATCTTAGGATCTCCACATTTGTTTTGGATGCCTTGATTTTGGATCCATTTAAATAACTTAACCTCAACAAGACGTTCCTCTCAAGTGGCTTACCATTAAAGTATTATTTCTAGTGGCAATCGCATCAGTTCAGCGAGTTGGAGATCTGTATGCTTTGTGGTGTGAAGAACCCTTCTTAAACATCTATACGGATAGTCGTCTTAAGGACTAATCCTGTATATTTGCCGAAGGTTGATTCTTACTTCCAGATCAATCAAGAAATAATTCTGCTGTCTCTCTATTCACTTCCAACTAATGAAACGGAAGAGCAACTTCATACTTTGTTCTGGAGACAAACTTAATTATAGGAAGTTATTGCACAGGGCTAAAAGGGGAACAAGCATGAAGTGACTGTTAAATGCACACTCGACGAGGGCTATGGTTAGATGTCTCCTCTACTGCTGATGCGCAGTTTGGGAGAAATATTTCTCCAACAAGTTGTTCAATAAAAATTAAGTTATGCGTTTTATCAGTTTGATTGTTTGGCCCACCCTACTATTATACTTCTTTTGGTATATCCCATTGTGAGGGCTGCCATGGAGTATTTCAAGGAAAGGAAATGAATGGTGAGTATAATTGTTGAATTTCAAAATCTAAATCCATTCATCAAGATTATCATATTTATTTTAATATAAGTAATGAAACCTTTTAAATCTCCATGTCAATGACTAAATGGCTGCTAAAACGAGTCAAAATGTTAAATTAAAAATAAAAATGGGGTTATGACATATATTTGCTTTCAGTGCCAGTTATTTTGTTTTAACTTGTTATTTACTTATTGTGACTTCTTTGTGCATTTCACTGTTGAATTAACCAATCTATTCACAGTATTTTCTTTATTTATAACTCAAAATTTTTATTGAAACCACATGGGTGACAGCAAACATTCCAAAATATAGCAGGAAGGAAAAACAAGCACTGTCACCAAGCATGTCAGTAATTGCTATGCAAAACAAAACATAGTACATAAATGAAAAAAAAAAAATTGTATTGGCATAAGCAATATCCATATTATTAGGAAGGTAGTGGGGAAGGGGGAGGGGCTGGGGGGTGGGGTCGTCTGCCTTAGTAAGACAAGGCCTGGCGGAATCTCAGATAATGGGGAGCAGAACTTATCCTACAGGGATATTATAAGCAGATGTATCCGATATGGACTAGGTCCTTTATGGAAGGGTGAGTGTTGGAGGTATTATTGGTGTAGCCAAGGGGCCCATATTTGGTAAAACTTATTGTCCTTATCTTGCAGATGGAGGGTGATTTTTTTCCATGCTAGCAATAAACCAGACATATATTTTCAGAGAGGAGATGCTGGGAGGCGCTGCGCTTTTCCAGAATTTGGCTATCAAACACCTAGCAGCCGCTAGAATATGTGAGGCCAGTTTTACAGATTGGACATCAGCATTTTGTATAGGGTAGCAGAGGAGAAAGGACCAAGGGTCCTTCTGAACAGGGTATTGGAGAAGAGAGGAAAGGAGGGAAGTCACCCTATCCCAGAAGGAGGAGATGACAGGGCAAGACCACCAGATATGGCAAAAGGTGCTTCTATGACCACATTCCCGACAGCAAGCAGGGGAGGCGGCTGGGTACATTTTAGCCAGTCTATCAGGCGTAAGATACCACCTGTAAAATATTTTATAAGCATTCTCTTTAATTAATGTACAAATGGAACTAGAGGCTACATTCGCTCTGATGGTCTCCTAGCAGTCCTCCTCCGGGGCGGGACCCAAGTCCCTCTCCCACTCTCGTTCGTGGACACTCCCAGAGACCAATATGCTGTCGAGGATTAGACTATATATTGATGAAATCATTCCTCTTCGAAGCGGTGAGGAGAGGCAGAGTGTCTCAAATGGGGAGATCAGTGATGGCGAAGCGCCCGACAGGAGAGAGAGGACAAAATGCCTAATCTGTAGGTATTGATAGAATGGCGGATTTAATCTGGGGTATTTGGATCGGAGAGCATCATAAGTCAAAGGTCTACCCCGTTCCAAAAGATCACCATCGAATCGGATACCTGAGGTGGTCCATGGTAGAGAGAAAGACCGGAGCCCACCAGGTGGGAAGGCAGGGTTGTGCCACAAAGGCATGATGCTCAGAGAAGTTGGAAGGATGGAAAGGTGGCTTCTGCAGGTCTCCCAGTTCCGAGCTGCGAATAGTAAAGTAGGAAATCGCTTAATCAGTGCAAGCCTAACTTGTTTAGGAAGGCCCCAAACGCCTGAGAGGTTTGGCAGAGAGAGGTAGGCCGCTTCTATATCTGCCCATGTGTGGGAGGCCGGTGGAGCAAAGGAGGTAACCACAGAACTGAGATGGGCCACCCAGTAATAGGCTTTCAGATCAGGAAATCCCCTACCTCCAGAATTTGTGGGTTTCTTGAGCTGAGCTAAACGGACTCTGGGAGACCTACCCCGCCAGACAAATTTGGCTAAGTGTCGTTGCATACTATTCAATTTGGAGATAGGGACCATAACGGGGAGTGTCTGGAATAGGTAAAGAAGTGGAGGGAGAACAGACATTTTAACGGCAATGATCCTGCCCAGCCACGAGATGATTAGAGGCCTCCAAGAAAGGATATCCGACTTAAGTTTGAGAAAGATAGCCGGATAATTCTCCTGGTAGAGAGACTCATAGGTGGTGGTAATATAGATCCCCAGATACTTTAACCTTTTTCTTTTGCCACTGAAAGTGGAATTGGGGTGTAATGTTAAGACAATTACATTGAGGGAGGTTAAGTAGCAGTGCCTCAGACTTAGTGATGTTAATTTTATAACCAGAAAGCTCTCCGTAATGGGACATGATGGAGAATAGATTGGGCAGGGAGATCCTTGGCCGTTGAAGGGTCAAAAGTACATCATCTGCGAAGAGATCTTACTCTCCAGGTCCCCCGTGCACACCCCTCTCACATCTGGGAATGCTCGAATAGTAGCTGCCAAGGGTTCAATGACAAGGGCAAAAATAAGAGGAGAAAGGGGACAACCCTGGCGTGTGCCATTACTAATCATTATGGAGTCGGAGGGAGAGCCGTTGACCATAACCTTTGCTGAAGGAGAAGAATATAAGGCCTGGACTCCGGTCAGGAAGTCTCCGGTCAGGCCAAAATGCTTCAATGTATGAGTCATGAACTGCTAGGAGATCCTGTCGAAGGCCTTTTCGGCATCCAACGCCAAGATAATCGAGGGGGTTTTCCTAGAATTGAGTATATGTATAAGCTTTCCTCGTATTGTCCCTGGCTTGCCTACCAGGGATAAAACCCACCTGATCGTAGTGAATTAGGGAGGGGAGTACCGCATTGAGTCTGTTGGCGAGAATCTTGGCGTAGAGCTTTACATCATTATTGAGAAGAGATATCGGGCAATAGCTAGCACAGTTATAGGCCTCTTTTCCTTTATGTATCTGGGAAATCCTAGCTTCCAAGGACTCCCGGGGCCAAGGGGCTCCTTTAAGGATGGAATTAAAAAGGGTGCACAGGCGGGGGACCAACTGGACCGCAAACCTCTTATAATATGCCGCAGAGAACCCGTCCGGCCCAGGTGCCTTACCGGCCTTCTGCGCCTTTACCACCTGTTCAACCTCGTCTGAAGTAATACATTCACTAAGACGAGCGGCCGCCTGATGGGACAGTTTAGGGAGGTGTGCGTTAGATGAAAACTCCTCTATGCATTCTTTTTGCTTCCGGTGGGCAGCCGCATTAGAAGGCTGTGGGAGGTTGTATAGTTTTAGATAATACTCTTGAAAAGCGGAGCGAATTTTTTTTTGGATCATATACTAGCACTCCGGAGGAGTCTCTAACAGCCAAGAGATTACTAGCTGAAATCTTGGTACGAAGTCGGGTGGCTGAGTTTGTCTCCCTTTTCGTAGTACCGTTGATTTAACCACTTTAGCTTATTGGCCACTCAGTGTGAGAGCAAAAGGTTAAGCTCACCATGTACTTTAATAATCTATTGGAGAACGGTAGGGTCTGGGTTGGCCTTATGCTGTCCTTCTAGCTGTTGAAGGGAAGTGGTGAGTTGGACCGTTTTAGCGAGTCTCTCCTTCCTAGCACTGGATGCCAGGGCCAGGAGATGGCCCCTAATGACCGCCTTGTGGGCATTCCAAAGGGTCGTGGGTGAGATGTCTAGGGAGTCGTTAGTTTCAAAGTATTCAGATAAGATGGAGTTAAGATGGGCCACCGTGTTGCTATCATGAAGCAGAGATTCATTGATTCTCCATGTAAAGGAGGAAGGGCGCAGAGCTATCGAGAAAAGGTCGGAGGCAATCGGGGCATGGTCTGACCATGTGATTGGATGGATATGAGAATTAAGGAGTTTAAGGGTGAGGTCATGGCTGAGCAGGATCATGTCGATTCTGGAGTATGTTTTGTGCACAGGGGAGTAGGAAGAATAGTCTCGGGCAAGGGGGTCATAAATGCGCCATGAGTCGTACAGGTTATGCAATTTTAAAAAGTCCTGTAGGGCTTTAGAGTTTACCCCATCTCTCCTGTCGGGAAGGCCATTTGGGGAAGTGGATCTATCTAGGGAAGGCGTGAGGACCGCATTAAAGTCCCCTGCCACTATCAGTTCTCCCCTACGGACCCGAGATAGCAAAATACCTAGGCGTTTAAAGAATTTATGCTGGTCCTGGTTAGGGGCATAGATATTGACCAGCGTGCAGGGTAGATTATTCAACTTGCCTACCAGGATGAGAAATCTGCCCCCCTCTTCGCTGTGTGTCCTGTAGTTCAAAATTGAGGTGGCACGCAAAAAGAATAGCCACTCCGCATCTCTTCTGAGTATAGTCACATGCATGGAAAGTGAGAGGAAATCGTTTGGACCTTAGTTCTGGGTGCAGATGTTTCACAAAATGGGTTTCCTGTAAGAATACTAGATCCCCTTTAAGAGCCTGTAGGGATTTATAGAGTTTGCCTCGCTTTTGGGGGGAGTTAAGTCCTTTCACATTAAAGGATACAAGACGGAGGGTCATGAGAAAGTTAGGGGCGGTAGGATAAGTGAGAGAGACAGGAGCTGAGTGGTGAGAAGTTTACAGTCTGAGGTGATAGGATAACGTGACGACCCGGTAAAAATAGGTATGGCCGAAATGGAGGGGATGGAAAGGGGTGGAGGAGGAAGGGTCGGGGTGGTGCAATATGCCCATGAAGCTGGTGGGGAAAAAGGAGCAATACCTTAGGTATCTGGGAACCATCTGAGAGCAGGAAGCTCTATGGGGGACGCGACTGGCTGACATAAACCAGGCAACGCGAAGAGGGACGCTGATGGGGAGGATGTGGCAAGTCTCTAGTGAGCTCAGGGGGGGAGAGGGGAGCAAGTCAAAAAGCAAGTCAGTGCAAAACGAAAAAAGAAACAAAAAGAAACAAAACCATAAGAAACAGGCGAAATGAGAAACACAGCCACAAGATCTCAAACAGAGGGAGAGAGCAATGGCAAGATAATAAAATAAAAAATAATACTGAGAAACAAAAATTATAACAGAAATATAAATATATAAAAGTATAAATCAAACAGGCCTGCATGTAGGTATATACAGGAGAACAGGGAGGCCCATACAAGCGGCACACGAGGGAGGCTTCATTTTCGTTGAACAACCTGTAGTGGATAAAAAGAGACACAGCCTAATCAAAACGTCTAAACAATGAAACAGGCAGACTGATTGGTGGCGAGACCAAGAGCGGGTATGTTGCATGTCCTCTGTCAACTGTGGGAGTGATCAGTGGACTGTACAAGTCTGCATGGACTCGCTCCTAGATAGATAGATTTGCCCTCGCAGTTGAAGACACGAACAGTTCCGAGTTTAGGAGAAAGGCCTGTGGGAGGTGGAAGAGCGTGCAACCGTGGACCATTCACTTCTAGGAGCCCTTTGGGGCTACGGAGTAGCCGAGGAAGTCTCTGTGCCTGGTGTTTACGAGGCACCAGGGGTGGACTCCGGTGCAATGCCCAGACGCTGGAGGAGGGCTTGAGCTTCGGGGAGAGATCTTGCAGAGACCTGACACTCCTGATGCCAAACAAAAAGGCGGAAGGGAAAGCCCCATCTGTATCATATGTTGCGAGCCCTTAGAATCTGCGTCACAGGGGATAACTCCCGTCGCCTGGCTAGAGTGACCGGCGAAAGATCCTGGAAAATCTGCAGGGTGTGGCCTTCATACGTGAGTGTAGACAGTTTTCTGGCACCCCTCAGGACCATCTCCTTAGTAGTGAAGAAATGGAGGCGCAGAATAACATCCCTGGGTTGGTTTTGGTCGGGCAATCTGGGCTTTAGTGCCCTATGAGCTCTGTCCAAAAGCAGCTGGTCCTCCAGGACATCAGGGGCAAGCTGAGAGAAAAGCCTTTTAAGGTATTGGTCAAGCTGCGGAGGCTCGACTAACTCAGGTATGCCCTTGATGCGTAGATTGTTCCGTCTTCCCCGGTTATCCATATCTTCCTGTTGTTCTTGAATAGAGGTCAGGCCGTTGCGGATATGCCGGATGTCTTCCTCCATTCCAGTCTGGAAGGTCACGACCGTCTCTAGTTTCCTCTCTACCTCGTCAGTGCGCATCCCGATAGAGGCCACTTCTGCTCGCAGTGATTGGAGGGTGGTTTGTACCTCCACGTGGGCAGAAGACTTGAGTTCTTTCATTTCTTTAATTAGTCATGAAGTCCCGTCTAGTGATAGGGGCAGTGTCATCCTCGTCAGAGTCCGCGGAGGTATGTGGAGAGTCGCCTCTTTCAGATCGGGAGGTAGGCGTCTTCTGCTTTGTGAAGTACTGAGGCAGGCCTTTGGAGTGAGTCTTTTTGCCCTTAGGCATGGTTAGGAAAGAAAAGGTTTGCTGGACGGCTGCCCTGGATTAGAGTATGAGAGTAAAATGCAGACGAGCCCACTTAGTTGAGGAGGCTCACAGACACATTGAGCAGAACATCAAAGTAGAAGAGACTCCTCCCCCTGTCAGCATGTAGTGGGTGGTTAGGTCATTTAGAGCCTGCAGGGGCGGCGGGCCCGCTGCTCCTTATAAAAGGTGAAAAGTGCAGCTCCAGTGAAATCAATGCAGTAATATAGTGAGGAGAGTTGACACTGAGGGGAGATGAAATTTTGCACAAAAAAAACAAGATTAAAGTCTAGGATGCAGTACCTAATTTCAGCCACAGGAGGGCAGTGTCCCATTAGTTGTTTAGGGATGCAGGGACTGTATTAGGCAGCTGATAGACGCCGACTAAGGCAGCAGAAAGGACCCAGCCTCTTACCGGAGTTCCAGGCGCTGCTGACCAGAGAAGATGACTGCAGAGATCGGGAGCAGCGAACAGGGATCTGCCAGGTAAGATCCACTGTATGTGCCAGCCGGAGCTCAGTAGGTAGTCACCCCCGCAATGGTGGGGAATTGTCCCAGCGGGTCACGCTGCGGAGGATATGCCGGGTGCCGCCATCAGGTCACTGGTCAGGGCTCTGATGGAGCCAGAGGAGGCCACTCTCCGCGCGCTGTCTCCGTGTGCAGCTGAGCTGGGGCAGATGATGGGCAGGAGGCAGTCTGGACCACAGCCTGCAGTATGGTGGGCAATCACCATGGGGCTCTCTGTCGGTGGAACCTGGTGCCAATGCTGCTGCCGTCAGTCCACGGGCCGGGAGAGGAGGGTGCCAACTTGGATCCAGGGGGAGGGGAGCACTTTGTGTACAGGGCGGCTGAGCCGGGGCAGACAGTGGGAGTGCCTGGGTAGGCCTCAGGGCTCTGTGGGGACTTGGGCAATCTCTGAGCGGCCCAAATGGAGTCAACAGGTGCCTCAAACGTTGCCCAATCCAATAGTGGCAGGGCTACCACTTATTAGAGGGGAGAACCCCAGTAATTGGTATATTACCCCCTGAAAACTCGGAGCTGTGCCAGATCACGTCTGCCTAATATGGCTGCCAGGCCATGTCTCCCGTATTTTCTTTATTTAGATGTCTGTGTGGCCCAGTCATTTATATCTGTAAAGCTTACTCTTATGTGCACTGCCCCATATCTATCTGTTTAATATATGCTTGTTTTTTTTCCTTACATAGCAAAAATTAATTTATATACACCATAGCACAAGCAGAAAAGCAGTGGTCAAGTCTGCTGGTATATGGTGGTATGCCATACCACCACTTCTACTTCAATCATTGTGAAACTATCAAATTCTATCCACTTGCATGTATATGTACTGTGACTTCTAAATCTCTGCTTTGACTTCAGCAGGAAAATATTATCCAGCTTTTAATAAATAAAGCATAATTCATATTTGCATAAACTTCAAAGTATTCACTGACCACTTGCACAATGTCTCTGATATGTTTCTAACGCTAAACAATGAGAGCAGAGAAAGGGAAAGTCTCAAGGGGTGTGGGAGGGAGATGCGTCTGGTGAGAGAGAAGCAGGTGTTGAGGAAGGGGAAAAAAGAAAGCAGATGGGAAGTGAGTGGGGTTACACGAGATGAAGTTATAAGTTCAAGTCAAGTTTACAGCGTTGGGTCTCAGATACCTCTATTATAGAACATTTGCATTCCATTGCCTCTTTCTGCCTACTGACCTGTTCTCATTGGACTGTTAGTTTATTGTACCTTTTGTTCACATGCGAGTGCTAAAATATGCAATTGTACTTCCTGCATATTTTAGGTTATTGATTGTGTGTTAGAAGGGATTATTAAATGTTGCCAGGTGGAAGAGTTAATCGGAGATGAGGGAGAGCAAGGGGTGAATGGGCTAATCAAGGATAGTAAACTTTTTATTATCCAATTTTGGCCTGTAGTCAACAAGGGTATTGATTCCTAGGCACCCTCTCCTGGAACTGTCAACAGTCAGCAGGGGCAGGGAGGACACATTGGGTTAGTTGGTTATATTACCAGAAATCATCAATGAGTTATCACCCTAATACACTCCCCATTAGCTTCAAAACCGTGGGAATAGTCTGTGTTAAATAAACTGTGTTTTCGGGGTCTGACTGGATCTTGTGTGGTGACTAGTAATTGCACTTCCGTCACTTACACACACCGTGCTTCTTAGGAATTACTCTACCTGGTTTGCCATCTTTTGAATATGCCACTGTTTATTTGCAACAATTTGCCTAGGTGATTTTTGAACGAACTCATCTGGATGTACAGTCCTCACATTTGGCAGCTCATCTACAGAGAGATCACCTAGTACGCATTTTTGTGGCCAACAATATCCCTAAAGTGCAACACAGAAGAAATTGCTTGCCTAGAACACGAGTATAAAAAGATGAGAAAAGGACACTTTACAGGGGATCTGCAGAGGCAGAGAAATTACGTTCACAGAAGGTGACAAAAAGGATGTGTCGGTAATCAAGCTGCTTCAATGGGAGCAAGAATGTTCAACAGGCCAATCTGAGGAGGATATGTAAAAGATGTCAGATGCAGCTAATGGGCCAGAGAATGCATCTGGCAGCAATACGAGCTTAGGGTAAGCGTGGTGACCCAAACTGAATAGATGGAGGCTATGTTTAAGTCATTGGGACCCAACAACATGAAAGGGCTTGGGCAATGGAATCATTACTGCTTGTGCCAGTAAGGTTGCTTGGGAAGACCCCAGAACTAAGGGAAGTTGGGATTAAGCGACCCTGTATCGACATGTGCCAGCTTTTAATGCAAATAGGTATCCATGTCCATGGTATTTTCAAGTATTTGAGAATGTGATTGTGGTTCACGGTGTCAAAGAGGAAGACTGGCCATGTTAGTGGGTTCAAGTCCAACTGGGTGAGCCCTAGAAGCCTACCAGGGCCCGACAGCATGCCAGCAATATGAAGCGCTGCACTGCTTACTATTTTCATAATACCTGGTTATGCCAGAGACCTATAGGCTGAAGTTCCGGGCACATAGCAAAAAGGGAGATAGCGCCTTTAAGGAATTTAATAGTCAACTGCGGCTAGCATGCACCTAATGGCTGGATTGGAAACTGATTTACTCAACAGGCGAAATGCAGGACGTTCTCATATTGGAGAAACTGCTGTCAAAATTACCTCCAGAAATAAAGGTTATTACTGCAGGTTTGTGTCCCACTACGATACTATTGCCAAACCACCATCATACCTGACTACCAAAAAGTTAATGCATCAGATAGTATGGGTGATCGAATGTGAACAGACCTTTGGTCACTTGAAGAAGCTATTGTCCCAGTCCCCTATAGTTACTGCCCCTGACTTTCATAGTACAAACTGATGCTTCGGGCTGCTGATTTGGAGCAGTGTTGAGCCAGGTTGGGAAGATGGTCAATAACACACTGTAGCCTATTGAGGTGGCGAGTGACATTGAAAAGGAGTGTCTGGCCATAGTATGGGCACTCAATAAGTTGCAAACCTAATTATATGGCTGAGAGTACTTAGTGGTTACTCACCATAATCCTCTCAGCTGTCTCAACAGGATCACAGGAGGCAATGGACGGATGCTGCGATGGAGACTGTCACTATCTTTTCTTTTTTACACAAAAGGGCAGTCTACATGGAAGAAAAAACATAGATATGAGAAAATATTAATAATTTATTTGAGAGATGTAGGAACACTGTAGATATTAAGGAAAGGTGAGACACCGGAGACATGGGGAGAGGTGGAAGAGACAGGGACACTATATAATGTTAAAGTATCTAAAATTAAATCCACATCAGAATTCCTAAAACTTCTGGGGACTATGGCAGCTGCAAGGCCTCCAGTAATTGTTGTCACATTTCCATAAAGTCACTTCTAAATTCCCACTTCGACCACTGCTATTGACTTAGTACTGTGACCTCAACAGTAGTGATACATTATGCTGATATATTGACCTTATATTAACCCAGATTTCTGACCTTAACATGTGGAGTACACTGTACTGTAAAGTTAACACAAGTGACCCCCAAATAGCAGCTTGTTGCTGCAAGGCAGTAGTATCAGCCATCCTGGCTACTTCTCATTTATGATGCTGCCTGAGGCAAAAGGGCTTCACCATTTTATTTTCAAAAGGAGGCAACTGTGGTACAGATACTGGCTATAATGTCCCTTCTCCAGGGTAAAGAGGACACCCTTTATCATTTAATACTCATAAAGGTCTGAAAGTTCAGACAAGGCATGCTGTTTTTTTACTTTAGGCACTTTGTTGCAGCATGTAAACTATTAATAGTCAAAGTGTGTTTTATGTTTATTTGTACTACTAAAATACGTTTGTGTTAGTGAAGCCAGTGAGTTGTGAATGTAAGTTGTAGGTGTAATTATAGTCCAGTCAACAAAAAGGCTTTTCGTGTGTGAGTGACAGATCCACTATTATAGTTCCAAGCACTGAAAAAGTAACTTAACGTTGAATTCATGTAGTACACTTTATGGAAAATGAAACCTGTCAATGGTTTTCCTACACTATAGCATTAATAGCATCCATATAAATTCTGACTTTTTTTTTTTCTCTTCTTAAGGATCATATACTAATAGAACTGAGTGAAGCAGACTTAAAATTAATAGATGGTAAAGAAGACGATGAAAAAGCTTTGGAGGAGAATCATATTTTAGTTGTCAATCCAAATTATGTTTTAGATTAAAACAAAAAGCTGGATTAGTTAGAGGTCTGAGAAACCTAACTTCATGTATACATTTGTATTTTACTATGTTTTGTAATATGTAATCAATATTTGAAATAAAGCAATATTTAAATCACTAATGTTTTTTATTAGCAGTTATCATTAGTCATCCTTGCAAAATAAATGTGAATCCAGATTTACATCATTCTTTAAAGTGTTCAATTTTATTACCACTCCTTTGGACTTTTGTGCAGTTTGTTTCCTTTTTGCCCCCCATCACTAGCACTAACCTGGCGGTGGGCTTTTTTTTGCTGAGGAGACTAAGTAGATAAGGCTATGCCTAATCTGACTAACTCCATATTTACCAATTTATAAACCTATCCTGCTGTCACGAACGCCCAGCCTGTCCCAGATACAGCAATCTGAACAGCTGGCCGTGACTGGCGTCACCTTAGTCACTTAGCAATGAATACACCTTTTCTGCTACTATAAAGGATTTATTATGGTGTCCTTACGTGAACCAAAACTACCTATTAATGTTTCACACTTAAATCATATACACATGTAGCATGAGCCTCCCTGTGCTTTGTAAGTTCACAAAGAATCACTGAGAGCACATTAGATTAAATTTATTTAATCTAAAAAATGTTTCCAAGGCTTAGTTACAAACATTAATAAGACAATATATTGCACAAATACGTTTCAGAAAATAAATAGGAAATAAAATCAGTCACTGCTTACTAGTTAATACCTGGTGTGTGAGGAAACACAATTGAGAAATGTGACATTTCAGTCTTGATAGACCCCCTCATGAAAATGCGTACGTTCTTGTCCAAGGCCGAAGATTTTAAACCCTTCTTACAGGCTCTTCACCCCCACCTTAGAAATTAAATTTTCAATTAAGTCAGATTCCCAAAATGACACAGAGCTTTCCGAAGTAAATTATTTATTACTAAGATATGTCTGTGCACCTCAGAGAATCTCTCACCTCTGCTCTGTGTGAGTGGCTAGATGGTTTACAACTTCGGGCCTTCAAACTCATCCAAGATCTTGCTTTATCCCGGGCCTGGCTAGTTTCAAAGGACTTGCATAAGTTCAAACTCATGTACTCTAGCAAAGCACACATTGAGATTACATTACAAGATTACATACAATATACATTGTCATACATATTTTCAATAGAAAATAGCAATCAGTCATTAGATATACTACATAATTGTCACACCTCCCCATAAACCTAGGGCATGGAGTACTGTGACCTGTCACTCTCTCCTGCCCAATCACCACTTCTGCTCCTTGGCGCAAGTGGCCATCTGTGTTTCCATGTTCTGCACCCTTCCAGTGCTGAATGGTGAGGTTTTATTGCTACAAAATTAAACTCCATCTTAAAAGGTTTCCATTATCCCCATAAGCACTATTCAGCCAGCATAGAGGATTATGGTCTGTGATAACGATGAAATCCCATCCATACAGGTAGGGCTGTAGCTTTTGAATAAGCCACCTCTCGGGGTGAGTAGTTTTCTACTTAGGAAAATTATATGGGGCTCCTCCCCCCTGCGATGTCACCTCACTAAGGACCACTCCTAGTTCATAGTTAGATGCGTCTGTCTGTACTATAAATCTCCGTTTGAAGTCTGGGGCCTCTAGCACAAGGGACTGAGCCAGAGCAGATTTCAGAGCTGTAAATGCATTCTCACAATCCTCTGTCCAATTAACCACCTGGGCTAACTTTTTTTGTTAAGTCAGTCAGAGGTTTGGCTAGGGTGCTAAAATTGGGCACGAACTTTCGATAATACCCAGCTGTACCTTAAAAAAAAAAAATTGCCTGCTTTTTCGTGGTAGAGGTCGGCCACTCCGTGATAGCCTCTACCTTGCTTGGCTCTGGGCAGAGGGTACCACCCCCTACACTGTGCCCCAAGTACTGCACTTCACACATGCCAATCTAGCACATCTCTGGCTTGATAGTCAGACCTGCATCAGTAATTCGGCCTAACACACTATTCAGATGGATCAAGGTGCTCCTCCCAGGTCTGGCTGAACACCGCATTGGCATCCAGGTAAGCAACTGCATTTACCTCCTGGCCCTCTAGCAGGTCTTTGACCAGGCGCTGGAAGGACGCAAGGTATGGAGTATCTCACCAGTTTCGGTGTGGTTCACTGTGTTCTTTGGTTTCTCTTGGTTTCCGCTATCTATTGTTCAGCCTGGTGTTCCTCTATCAACGGACGCCATCTTGCCTAGTGGTCTGCACATGCGTTTCCCTGGGAACTTTCAAAACCTCTGCTCCGCAGTGATTGGATCATCTGCAGCCACTTTCATTTATAAGGGCCCTCATCCCTTGAAAGGGTGTCGGATCATCAGATCATCAGGTCTCTCCACTGGATAGGAAGCATTCCCTCTGACTCCTGTTGTTCCTGACATTGTGGATGGTGCAGCTTATTGCTACTCAGAACTCCTGTGCTGCTCACTGCTTCTCAGCAACTCCCTGTGCAACTCAGCACTACTCAGCAATATCTGTGCTGCTTACTGCTTCACAGAAGTACCTGTGCAACTCATTGCTTCCCAGCATTATCGGCGCAGAGCATCGCTTATCATTGGTCCTGTTCCAGTGTAGTAACACCTGTTTGTATCTCAGTGCTATTGCTCTCTGCAGCTCATTGCTTCACCACCATATTGGCTCAGCTTATCTCACAGTCAAGACCTGTGGCTTCACTGCAGAGCATTGCTCATCATTGGTCCACTTCCAGAGTTATACACCTGTGTGGACCTCAGTGCTCCAGCGCTCTGCCGTGCATCTCTTCACCTCTATTATTGCTCTGGCTAAACAACTACTCAGTGGTTCTGCACCCCCGAGAGGACTGTAGTCTGCGGTGGAGAGCAGCCAAGACCATATTTCCTTGTGGGAATCCCTGATGAACACCTCTCCACCATTAGACTCTGCACCTCTCTGGGGGTAAGCTGTCATTCTAGCAGCAATCAGGACCATTCACCTAATCTGGCTATCAAGACACAGGGGCATTTTTCATTCCAAAGGACATGACCAAAAGCTCCAACAGCCCAAATGGGGTGATAAATGTGGAGAGCTCACTTGCCTCAGGTGACAATGGGATCTGCCATTGCCCTCTACTGAGATCCATGACATGATAGTGGTGTAGCATGCCTGGGCAAGCTGATCTAGTAGTTCATCTATCCTAGGCATAGGATAAACATCGAACACTGTGGCATCATTCAACCTCCTATAGTCCACACAGAACCGGGTGTCCCCACATTTCTTTGGGACCAGTACCACTGGGGCACCCCAATAACTGAGACTTTTGAATTACCCCTAGCTGCAACATCTCATCTACTTCCATTTTCATTGCTTCTAGCACTTCTAGGGAAGTATATGCTGGCCGTCTAATGGGGGTCTGGTTGCCTATGTTTACATGATGTGTGACCAAGTGTGTTTTTTCAGGTTTCCCTGTAAAATGGGACTGATAGGGCCATAGCATGGCAGCTAGCTATTCCAGCTGAGAGTCAGATAGCTCTTCGCTGCAGTGTCCACCAAGGAGTCAGATTCCTGATTGCTCTCATGCAGGCTACAAACAGCTAATACACATGCTTCCCTGTCATGATGAGCTTTGAGCATGTTGTTGTGATATACCTTCTGTCTCTTTTCTCCCTCATCTTTTGCCACTACATAATTGACATCATTATTGCGCTGTGCTATGGTGTAGGGGCCCCCCCAAGCAGCCTGCAAATTGTTCTGCCGCATAGGATTCAGAACCAGAACCTTTTGCCCCACCTCAAATATGCGTTCTCTTGCACTGCATCAAATCTAATGGGCCACGCACCCGGCGCCCGTACAGGAGTTCGAAGGGTGAGAAGCCAGTGGATTCCTGCGTACCTCACAGTATGCAAAGAGGAAGTGCGGCAGGAACCTCTCCCAGTCTCTTCCCTTTAACTCCACAAAGTCCTAAGCATTTGTTTTAGGGTGCTATTAAGGCATTTGCACAACTCGTTGGCCTGCGGGTGATGCGGGGAAGTAATTAAAATGATTCACCTGCATCTTTTTACAAAGACTCTGCATGAGGTTAGACATGAACTGGGTACCCTTATCAGTTAACATTTCTTTTGGGAACCACACCCTCAAAAAAATAATTGAGAGCACCGGCTACTTTGTCTGAGCGAATGGAGGAAAGAGCCACTGCTTCTGAGTACTTAGTAACATAATCCACTACAATCAGAATGTACTCTTTCCCTGAGCTACTGGGAATGGCTAGGGGACCCACAATATCTACAGAAACCCGTTCAAAGGGTTCTGATATGATGGGCAGGGGACTGGAAGAGGTCCTCCCCACATCATCAAACTTCCCAACAACCTCGCACACTTGGCATGAGCGACAGAAGTTGGGTATGTTAGTCAGCATGCCAGGCCAGTAAAAATTATGTACTAAATGAGCTTTATGGCAACACCCAAAGGTCGTGCTAGGGGTATCTCATGGGCTACTTTCAGCAACCCTTCCCTATAGGCTTGAGGTACAACTAGTTGCCTGTCAGCAATTACTTCTGGCTGCATATTCTAGCTGTATGAAAAAGGCCATTTTCCCAAAAAATTCTATCTTCCTTACTTTCCAGACAGGCCTGACTGACCACCTTTCTGTCGATAAACTGGGATCAGTGTTTTGTTCTGTTTTAAAAGTGTCACTTCCGAGCTTGTCCATGTTGCACACAGCATGAGGTTGTTCATTCAAATCGCTGCCTGAATTTGCAGCTTCTACAGCGAGGGAACGGGGTGAAGGGGGATTAGTTTCTAGTGAACATCCCTCCACTCTTTCAGGGGTTTATGCACAGCTCCTCTGTTCTGCTCTCCACGTCACTACTGCTAAAACATTAGATACATTTTCACACTTTCAGAACTGGGCACATGTAAATCGATCTGACTACCTAAAACATTAGCAGACATGGTATCACATTTAGGCGCAATCTCACACATTTTGCCCTGATCAAATTCACAACCCAGGGGATTTAAAGTGCTAGTCTCACCAACAAGAGCATTGTCATCAAACACATTGACACATAATTACTTCCTCTGCATCACCGGTACCTGCATATCTGCAGGAGTATTCTCAGCAGCACATGAAATTTTCATTAAATATTTTTGCACTTATTTTATGCTGGTCCGTAGAATTCACCTCTGAACGAACCAGTGCATCAGAAATTACATCACTTTCATTTATATAAGCAGCGTGCATCCTTCCCAAATTGGTCCCCAACAGTACCTTGGCAGGCAGATTATCTTGTAATTCAGTGTCTCATATTCCTCTACCAGATCCCCAATGTAGGTACACTCTGGCTAGGGATATTACAGAATGTAGGCACCCTCACTCCTAGCTCAGCAATAGTCTTCCCAGGAAAAATGGTCTCTGGCATAAACCGGACTCTTGTACATCCAGCTCTATTGAGCCCAGAGTCTATCAAGCCAGGTGCGACTTGGTGTCCTACCTTAACTGCTTGCAGATTCTCTAGGGCAGGGGTCAGGGAACTTTTTACCTTTTACCCCAAAATATATTTAGATACGCCGATGTTACCCCCTTGATTTGAAAGGAAGGAAATCCTATATTATTGGAATTCAAAATTTTATTGAAAGCTTCAACTTCAAAACTTCTGTTTTTGGAGAAATTATTTCATTTTTGATACGAGAGCATCAATATTGGGGCATTTTGATGTCGGAGCAATTTGGATACAGTCTTCAGTGTCCAATCGATTTCTCTGCTTTGTTTTTATGTTCGTTAGAGTGGAAAATCCTTGTTCGCAAAGGTAGGTTGTTGCAAAAGGCAGCAACTTTTTGACCGCTTCCTCATGTGCAATTGTCAATGCCTTTGCAACTGTTGACATCCAAAAATATGACAGATCTGCTTTCAAATGTAATACGTGCTTCATTATTGCATCAAAGCTCAAGAAGTGCCTCTGCTAACCCTTGAGGCTCTTCTGGTACAACAGCAGTTTCAAATATAAAGGGGTCTACAATCCAACTGACAGCATGTGAATCGGCAGCATTATCCCCAGGAATTTCATTTTTACTCCATTTGGGGTAATTTATCCCTGTTCCCTGACCACTGGCCTAGGGTGTTCTTGGGGTCCTCCTGCACACAGCACAGGCGGCACTGGCTTTCCTAGCAGGCCCCCCACAGGAGGAGTTTTTCTTCACTTCATCACCCATGGTCAGTTGCCAAAATAGGTTTTCCCCCCACACTCCCAGAAGGTGCAGCAACAGCTGCTTTGGTTGACGGGGAACTCTGTTAATCATCCAGAGTGCCTCTTTCCACATAGTTGCACTGGCACTCCCCAACTCTTCTTCGCACTCCCCAACTCTTCTTCGTTACAGGAGCCCTGGTAACCGTGTACTTGTCGGCCAGGCTTGTAGCTGCTTGCGCTGTCATAGGGTCACGATCCACAACCCATTCCCTCACTTCAGCTGGGCACAGTGTGAGGGACTGCTCCTGGAGAATAAGATCCGTTAACTCATCATAGTCCAGTAACTGTAATCCCTCAATCCATTGATGCATCATGGATGATAATTGCACTAACAGTCCAGCATAGGTATCGGAGGGACTGCACCTTGAGTCTCTGAACTTCCATATGTAAGCCTCAGGAGTTATGTTGAAACAAAGTAACAAGGCTTTCTTAATTGCGACATGATCACCGTCCAGTTCCTGGGGAAGGTCTGCAAGCACTTCCAAAACTTTCCTTCTCAGTCAAGGGGTTAAATAGCTGGCCCACTCACTGGGATCCAGTTCAAACTGTTGCAAGACCTTTCAAATCCCCTCAGGAACGCATCAAGGCACCTGTCCTTTTCCAACATGGGAAATTGGTCGTTCCTGGGGTTTTTCCTACCCTGACCTCTGTCTGCTGATTGGCTGTTCAGCATGACGAGCTCCAGCTGTTCTCATTCATCTTGTCGCTCTGCCCTGTCTGCAGTGACTGGTCTCTCTGCAGCTTTCCGCTCTGCTTGACGTTCTGCAACCTCTTGGAGTTGCTAGATAAGCCGCAGAGATGTTGTGGGATCGGCATCCTTCAGCTGTATGAGAGCAGTGTGAAGATAACTGTCCAGGGTAAACTACTCACTTGGTTCAACAGTGATATTTGTGGTAATGTCCAGTGCTAACTGCTCTCCTGAAGTAGAGTGGTTCTACACTGCCTCCTCTGACACTTAGCTTCTGATTAGCCTCCATAAGCGCTTGAATCAGTTGCTCTCTGTTTCTGCCGTGCATGACAACAAGTCCTCTTTAGATGCACAAAGCCAAAAGCTCTTCCTTTTTCATCTGTTTATAGTTAGGACCATCCTGGACCTCACAACTCCACCAAATAAAAAAATAGAAAAGGAAAACAAGAAAGGGGGGCAGAAGTTATATGTGCAGTATGTCATTTAAATTTTTTGTAAACCTTGAGCTTAGTCTCCAGTCAATTTGGATGCTGACACTCTCTATAATCATACACCATTAATTCACTTAAGTTCTTATGACAAAAATAAAAATATTATCAATCCCACCAAACTGCCAACTAGTCTATCCCAGATACAGCAATCTGAACACGTGGCCTTGACTGGCGTCTCCTTAGTTAATTAGCAATGAATACACCTTTTCTGCTACCACAAAGGATTTATTATGGTGTCCTTATGTTCACCAAAACCACTACTTAATGTTTCACACTTTAAATCACATACACAAGTAGCATGAGCTTCCCTGGGCTTTGTATGGTCACAAAGAATCGCAGAGAACACACTAGATTAAATACATTTAATCTGAAAAATGGTCCTAAGGCTTGGTTACAAAAATTAACAAGACATACAATATATTGCACAAATAGGTTTCAGAAAAGAAATAGGAAATAAAATCAGAGTCACTACTTACTAGTAAAGACCTGGTGTGTGAGGAAACATATTTGAGAAATATGCGACATTACAGTCCTGATAGACCCCCTCATGAAAATGCACATGTTTTTGTCTAAGGCAGAAAATTTTAAACTCTTCTTACAGGCTCTTCAGCCCTATCTTAGAAATTACATTTTCAATTAAGTCAGATTTATTCCCAAAATGACACAGAGCTTTCCAAAGTAAATTATCTATCATTCAGATATATGTTTGGGCACCTCAGAGAATCTCTCATCTCTACTCTGCTTGAATGGCTAAATGGTTTATAACTTTGGGGCTTCAAACTCCTCCAAGATCTTTATCTATCCTGGGCCTGGCTAATTTCAAAAGACTTGCTAAGGTTCAAACTCATGGTCATCTAGCAAAGCACACATTGAGATTACATTACAAGGTTTCATGCAACATACAATGTCATACATGAATTCAACAGAAAATAACAATTGGTCATTAGATATACTACATCTTCAGACCTGGTACCAACGAGCAGGTGCTTCAGGTCTTCTTTTAACCACATACTGAGTGCATACTGTGAGACATGAAGGAGAATATGTAAAGATAGAACATGCCTAGCAGGCAATACAACTCGGCATAATGTGTCGTAGAACATCACTATGATTTTCCAGGTACTATGGTACCTGTCACGAGCCGCGGCGGTACTCGCAGCCGCCGTGGCTCGCTTCCCATGCGTCCCAGCGTCCCGGCCGTCACCTTGACGACCGGGACGTCATTTCCTCCTCCTGTCCGGCCGTCACCAGGGCAACGGCCGGACGCTACTCCAATAGCGCTGCGTCCCGGCGGTGCTGGTAGCCAGGCGCATGCGCATTAAGTGTCAGTCGTTAGGACTGATTATCAGGCGTTGGCCTGCAACTGTGTGTGTTCAGGGACAAGCCCTGATTGGTACTGCTCTGTACCTGTAATTACTCTGCAGGTGTGTGTACAAGTCCTGATTGGTCTATGTCTGTATTTAAGGCAATGAGGTCTGCTGCCTCATTGGCGGTTATAGCTTCTGTGCTCCAGTCTGCTGACCTTGTTCCAGTTCCTGTATCCTGTATCTACGTTTTGACTTCCCGTGTATGACCCTTGGCTTTGTATTGGACTTCGCTTGTGTTTCCTGTGACCCTGATCCTTGGCTCGTTTACCCGTTCTGCTACTTTGCCTGTGACCTCTGACCTCAGCTTGTTCATTGTTACTGTTACCTGCTGCCGGCCTTTGACCTCTGCGTGGACCTGACTCTTCTTGCCTGGGTTCTCCCTAGCCGGTACACACTTCACGACCCTCTGTCAGTCTGCAGCCCAGTCTGTCCCCACCATCAGGAGCTCCAGTGAACACCTGACTGGCAGAGTAGACTCCGGGTTGTGTTGTGCCGGCTGGAGAGGTTCCTAACAGTACCCCAACATTGTGAATTTTCCTGCACAATTCTATGGGGTGTGAGAAAAAAATCTTTAATGTTGCATCGCTGTGGAGTGTTCTTGCGACTGTTCTAGAGACACCCTGTGGCACATCGTGCAAAATTTAATCCCCCCTCCCCCAGATCACTTCTGTAGCTTTGCAATATGAACAAACCATGTTTTACTGCTGCAGTGATAAGGCAAGTATCTTTACGTCCATCCAGTAGTGTTGGGCCTGGGTAGCTTAGGGAATCATAGGTAAATATTCAGCTCTGCATATATATAATACCCCTAAATACATAATTCATAATTTAGGATTAACATGTTTATGTAGTATTATGCCTAAATAGATATGCTAGGTTAATCTTAAACCGAGCAAGGCAGGTAAAGGAGCGGTTAGTTGAAGTGCTATGGAATGCTGGGAGAATTAGTCGGAGATAATTGTAGAAGACAGTGCACTTATCACTTGACAGAAAAGAAATAGAAATAATAGTGAGAGAACATGAAATGGTTACAGATCATTTTAAAAGATAATCTGAATCCCACCATATAATTCATTTCCTCCTTGCTACCATCGATCCTGTAATTCGGCCAACTTTCACAGCACTCTGCAATTCAAACCCCCCTCTCTTTCCCTATATTTTTTTGTAATTAATTCCCTCAGTCTGCCAGTTCTTACCTTTTGTTTAAATTGGAGGAGGAGGATGCCATCCAGATGTTGCTCCTCTGTGTTGGTGATGGGTTGGGAGTGTGATTACAAATTTTAGTTCCACTGTGCATGTAGAAGCAGTGACTAAAAAAAAATCAATCAAGGAAAATAGGCACCTAAATGAATAACATGTCACTGATTCTGTATTTTAAGCCCACATAAAATGTTGGCGCAATAGGCGGCCACTTAGCTCACTGAGTGGTAGTGCCGGCCCTATCGTCAAGGCAGCAACTGAGGTATTCGGTCTTACTGTTCCAGCAGACGAGATTTATTAGTTGCATCGGTGAAAGTTGAAGAGTTTGATTAGTGGATGGGTAAAACATTTGTCCAGGAGCAAGTAAAGTATGATGTGTTAGGAAAAATTCAAAAATGTACAATAAAAGGGTCTATAACACAAGTTTTCTATTATTATTATTATTATTATATGGTAATATTTCTAATCCATCAACTGGGCCAACTATTGAAATATGACTTCACAACATGAAAAAACATACATGTGACATTTACACTGCTTGGGCCTGAGTCATTAAGGAGAGCAAGGCAAAAAAAGGAGTAAATTTGATTTTGGACAAAGAGTGTTACAATGGAAAGTGTGCAAATTAGTTTATTATGCATGTAAGGAAAATACTGGCTGTTTTTTCATGTAGCACACAAATACTCAATAGCTTTATTTATACACAGAAATTTTAAGTTGCTCTAAGACTTGTCCTACCCCAACTATAAATTTATCCCCACATTGTAAACTTACCTCCCCCTCCAATGCAACATGATTTTTCGAAAGTGCAATGTTACTCCTTTTTTTTTTTTTTTTTTTTTCTTTGCTATGCTGTCGTTAATGTTTTAGCCATAAAGGATAGTGATATTTTCTTAGTTAATTTCATAAATCTTTATTTTTATTAATTTCATTTTGATAGGACAAATTAACATTTTAATTAAAACACCACTTCTCAAAATGTACCCTACTGCTTTTAAGTATCGCAAACATAAATCAAAACACAATCACAAATATAGTGCTTTTATATATTTAAAAACCAGTTATACAGTTGAAAAATGGTATACAGTGCCTAATAATGTCCACTAGAGTTCACTCAAGTATTAGTGTGTGTATGAAATACATATATACACACACTGTGTATAGAGAGAGACAGATCTATTTGACTTTTTTATACTGCAAATATTTTTCGGTTCTGTTTTTTTAATTTTTGTATATAGTTATTTATCAATTACTCATGTTGTTGTTAAATTTATTATGTTGAGATTATGCCCTGAACAGAATTTGAAATTATCAGCTTTTGTCATGTTTAACATAATTATATTAAAACAGGTTTAATTCTTTATTGGATTTTTTTAACCTCGTAGGGGCATATTCAAATCTTTTTTTTCCGCGCAGCGGAAAATCTATTACCGTTAATTCGGTAAAAGCTGAATTTTAGCTCGCGGCTCAGGGAGCTGCGAGCTGAAATTCAGCGAGTAAATTACCGTATTAACGTTTTTTCCACGCACTATTACAGTAATAACGGTAATCCTGCGCAGACCACAAGATTCTCTGCGTTTCTGCCGAGAATTGAATATGCCCCTTAGTGACTAGAGAACTTTGTAATACATTATATGTCTGGTCATAAAACTACAATTTTTGCAAGCTGTGTGGGTTTTTTTTTTCCTTTGTGTTTTTTATGCTAGAGTATCAGACTGAATTTTATATTTGTCTTGGCGGAACTTTCTCTTCATAGCCGTTTTTAAATATAATGTGCTTTGGGTAGATTCATTTTCCACTTTAGGTAGAGATACATGTTTTCGATCAGAATATGGTGCTCTAGTTGATTTTTGGATGATTCCTCCAGTGAGGAATCCGGAGAGATTAAGGAGTCACCAACGATATATCATTTGTATATCGGAATACTGCTTAAGCATATTTACAAATCTATAGATATGGATCAGATCTCCTCAGACTCTCATCAATTCCTCTTTGAAGACTAAAAAATAAGAGGGTATTTTTCTCTGCAAATCAGGTGGACAAATGTCTCTCTGCCTTAAGATTGTAGAACCTATTTGTCTATCCAGAAAGAAGGTTCAAAAGTGGGGTATCATCCCAAAGATGGATGCACCTGTAGCTAGTGTCATCCAGAAATAAAAATTACTTTGTTTTGAAGATGGGATTTCCTCAGATCCCATGTGTGAAGATACCTGGTTTTCTGGCCCAATTCTACCCACATCACAGTGGCTGGCCACCCAGGGGTGCCTTACTGTACCAGGGAAGCCTATCCAGTACCTTCTAAGGTTCCTTTAGTCACTCAGGCAAATGCAGTTAGAAATGTTCAACAGTACATTTATTGTAATAAATGTAATAAAAACAACACTAGAAAATTATATACAAAGAGTAAATAAATGCCAGGCGCGTTTACCAATGTGCATATGTAGTCCACTGGTAGAGAATGGCAACTCAAGACCAGCCACTCTGCAGCTCCCCCCCCTCCCCCAAATTTGACCCTTCTTATAATCCAGGGTCAAATTTGTGCACTCCTCTCCCTGGGCAAACCCCTGTCTCTCTCCCTCTTAAACAGAGGTGGTTGCAGGGGGAGTGGAGATGAGCTGTGCACCCACAGAACCTCCCCTGCTGAGTTGCAGACAAAATGTCTGGACTAGTCCTGTGGAGGACAATGGATACTAATTGGCCTTCCCCATCTCCAGATATAGGGTAGCAGTCAACCACTTACCTGTGTCTTGGAAGTTGATACTTACCCATTACCCTCCTGGCTTCACGTTAAGCACTTTAAGCACAATGAATAGCAGCTTCACTGCAATATCAACAATATACAATAAGCAATATAAATATTTACAATGAGCTAAAATGTCCGTTTATAATAGTAATTAGACACTGCATTTGTACTCTGGTGAGATGGGAAATATAAACAGGGCTATAAAAAGTAGATGTTGTAAAGCTAAACATTTTGTGAGAAACCAGGGACAGGCTGGTTGAAGGGATATCAAGCTCATTTCATCACACAATACATAGGAAAATAGAGAGTTGCCATTTGCCCTTCTGCTGCGTGGGAGGTTTCTGTCCTTCCAGCACTCGCCTTAGAGTTGTTTTAAGAGACTTCATATATAATATGAATCCACTTTAAAATCTGGTGTAGCTGCTTCAGTGGCAAGGGCACTTAGAATATGGGGAAAGACCATTTTTATAGAGGTCCAAATTAAGGCTAATAGACAGATACATGTTGAAAAACATTGAAGTTATGCAGTAAAGCATAGAGTTTTTATGTGTGTGTCCTGTGGTATCTGGCACCAAGATGTTTGCAGCAGATCCTGAGTCCTGTAAGTTGTGAGATAGGGCCTTCATGGTTCTGACTTTATTAAGTCCTTTTCTGACCTGCCAGTCACACAACAGGCAAAGCAATAGTTGCACGTGCAAGAAGGTGTATTTTAAAAGGCTGTCAGATTGCTCAGTCAGTCTCTCATTACTTTGGGAAAGAGGATGCAATCCTTCATAGGGAGAGTAAAATCGTTGTTTTTCCAGTTTTATTATAAGTAACTGAGGCTAGTTGTACCAGAACACCTCAACATTAAAACTACCTGTCTAATATAATATAGGCTCCCTTTGTGCCACCAAAACAGCTCTGAACTGGAAAGGCATGGACTCCACAAGACCTCTGAAGGTGTTTTCATATCTGCCACTAATGTGCAGCAGCAGCAGATCCCTTAAGTCCTGTAAGTTGTGAGGAGGTCTCCATGGTTTCCTGAGCAATTTTTGCAGTGTGACAGGGCGCACCCAAAGTTTCACAGCAGAGCACTGTTCATAACATCACACTGCCTCCACCGGATTGCCTTCTTCGCTTAGTGCATCCTGGGGCCATCTCTTCATTGAACATGATCTGACACCTTTCTGTCATAGTCAGCATTAATTTTTTTAGCAATTTGTGCTACAGTAGCTCTTCTGTGGGATTGGAACAGGCGGGCTAGCCTTCGCTACCCATGCGTATCAATGAGCCTTGGGTATCCATGACCCTGTCGCTGGTTTACCAGTTGTCCTTTCTTATATTACTTTTGGTAGGTACTAACCACTGCATACCCCTCGTGTTGTAGATGCCTTGACCCAGTCATCTACCCATCAGATTTTGGCCCTTGTAAAAGTCGCTCTGATCCTTACACTAGACTATTTTTTCTGCTTGCAACACATCAACTTCAAGAATTGACTGTTCATTTGCTGCCTAATAAATTCCACCCCTTGATGGGTTCCATTGTAACAAGATAATCAATGTTATTCACTTTACTTGTTAGTGGTTTTAATGTTGTGGCCGGTGTATATTATGGGTGGTCTGCACTCGCCAAATACACAATCAGTGCTGCTCTAACTACTTTTCTATCTTAAAAACAGGAGTTCCACATATTGCAATATATGTTGAGCTGACTAGCACAAGTTGGTCAGCTTCACATATATTGTAATACGTGGAACTAACATTCCTTTTTTTTTTTTTTTTTAATATGGAAACTTAGAACTTGCTTGTGTATCAGGTAGTGCAGAGTATCCATGTTTTAATATTTAATGTGTGTATATTAGGGATCTGCACCGGCCACTTTTGGTGTCTCGTGTTTTGTGTTTTGGATTCGGATTTGCTTGAGGTTTTGGGTTTGGATTTGTTTCGCAAAACACCTGACGAAAGGTTTTGGTTCGGATTTAAGGTTTTGAATTCGGATTTATTTTGAAAAAAACATAAAAAGTGTTAAAATCAAGTTTTTTGGTTTATTTTCACTCCTACGCTATTATTAACCTCAATAACATTCAATAACAATCATTTCCACTAATTCCCAGTCTATTCTGCAGAATCAGTGAACTTTGTAATATTGCAGTACCAATGGACTTATACTGCAGGATTGTTTTTGGATATTTTTTTTTAATTTCTTTTTTTTATAACTTTTTTTAAATTTTTTTTGTGCTGTGTCCTTCTAAGGGCATTGTTATTTCCCCAGCACAGCACAGCACAGCACGAGATATAGCAGGACAGAGGACCACCTAACACAATCTCCCTCTACCCTGATCAATGCCCGAGTGAAGATGGCGGCGAATAGCGGGGAATTTATAGGATCTGAGTATCGCGAGATCCGACAGCGGGATTATGACTCGGAGCCTCGGTTTCAGTTTTGCAATTGGCGGGAATACCCGGATCTGTCTCGGATCCGGCTCGGATCGGCAACGTTCGGGTGGGCTCGGATTTCAGATATCCGGGCCCGCTCATCTCTAGTGTATATACACATACACTATATGGACAAAAGTATTCGGACGCTTAACAATTACACCAACAGAGACTGTAATGACATTGTATTCAAATACATATACTTTAATAGGGAGTTGGTCGCCCTTTTGCAGCGATAACCGCTTCCACTCTTCTTGGAAGGCTTTCCACAAGACGTTGGAGTGTTTCTGTGGTGAATTTGTGCCCATTCTGTAGAGCATTTTTTGAGGTTAGGCACTGATGTTGGACGAGAAGGCCTGGCTCACAATCTCCATTGCAGTTCATCCCAAAGGTGTTCGATGGGGCTGACAATGTCAGGGCTCTGTGTGGGCCAGTCAAGGTCTTCCCCACTGAACTCATCAAACCATGTCTTTGTAGTCTTTGCTTAGTGCACTAGGGCATAGTCATATTGGAAGAGGAAAAAAGTCTTCCCCCAAACTGTTACCACAAAGTTAGAAGCATAGCATTGTCCAAAATGACTTGCTATGCTGAAGCATTAAGATTGCCTTTCACTGGAGATAAAGGGCCTAGCCCAAACCTTAAACAGACCCATTCCATTATCCCTTCTCCACCAAACTTCACAGTTGACATGCAGTCAGGCAGGTAACATTCTCCCATATCTTTATATACCTTTGCTTTTACAGCAAGAACTGTGGCCGCAGGAGCACAGTAGGAGAGACGTCTGGTTGTGCCCTTCAGATGCTCAGTCAAAAATAGTCCTAACCAATATTCAATTTGAAAAATCCCTGCTTTGTGGAAGACAAATTGAACACTGTTATACAGAAGTCATTTGTATTAGTATTATTTCTAAACTCAACAGCACTTCAGAGAATTGAGACATTTTAAGCCAGGTAGACCATATGGCAGACAGAAGTAGCCTTCACACATCATCAAGTAGGTACTTGAAGCCAGTCCATGGAGGTAGAAGTAGCACAGATCATTCATTGGGAGAAGAGAAACCATCTCTGCATTGCATGTACCGAGCAAACAGCATGTATTGGCACATTACCTTAGCTGAGTGCAGATTCATCCAGGAGAATGATCCCTTCATCAGCAGATGTTTCAACTGTTAATAAAAAGATGTGGGCTTCCTCAAGTGGACATCTTGGCAATAAGCAGACATACTAAAGTCCCAAGTTATTCTCTTGACACAGGACACCAGAGTCAAAGGAAATAGATACTCAGATGATTCCATGGACATTTCACCTGGGGTATGTATGCCCTCCATTCCTACTCATCATTTGCAAGCTAAAAAAGATCCAAAAAGAAAGGGCATAAATTATAGTAATTCTTCCATTTTGGCTCCATCCTTGTTTTCCTGTAGCCTATGAGAGGCTCAAGGAATAGCCTTGGCATTTCCCTCTTCGGTCAATGCCACTAAGGTCTAGTTCTTCATCCAAATCCAGAGAGGCTAGCTTTTATGACATGGCGTTTGAGCTGAAGCTGTTCAGCAAAAGGAAAGTCTCAGAACAATCAACACTCAGAAGTAATCAACACTGTTGCAGGCAAGGAAGAAGACGTCTCCAGAGATCTATTACAGGATTTGGAAGAAATGTATTGCATGGTGTTGCTTTAACTCAATCCAGCAGCAGCAACCATTCTTTAGATTCTTGACTTCCTCCAGGATGGTTTTCGCAATGGTCTTTCTTTGTCTACACTGAAAGTACAAGTGTCTGCATAGAGTGTATTGTTAAACACAAATTTAGCCTCAGAATTGCGATGAATATTGGGCACCTGCAGGAAATGCATGTTTAGTTAAATGCCCTGATCAACCCCCAGTTGAAAAACTGTAAGGGGGGTTCATCTGCTAGGCTGTGCTAACTAATGTGATGCACATAGAGTAATGGGAACCCTAGTATTCGCCAGATGACCTCAGTGTCCTCAATCCAAACTCATGCCCAGTTCAAAGGCAATGGGTCTGGATAACTAATTTTACTAAAGTAGATAGCAAGGATAAACTGGCGCTAAGAGGGTTTTTATAATGTTTAAAAACAGTAATCCAAATTAAAGCAGATAGTGTAATGAGGCACTGAAAAGCCACATTCAATACTAAACAGAACAAGGTATGATCAACAAGCGCTGACCAAACTCTCAAAATGAATAAGTAAATTTCTCAGCCAATATGCAAACTAGAGATGCTCAGGCTCGGTTCCCCGAAAACTGAACAAACCTGAACTCATCAGATCCGAGTACCGAGCCAAGACGGCTCGGTAATTTCGCACTCCCTCGGAAAAACAAGGCAAAACGTCATTGTTACGTTGTTGGATCTTGCAAGTTTTGGATTCCATAAGTACCGCCCTTCACAGCAATCCAGAGCCATTTCACAGAGGAACACAGAAGGGGTAGCACAGTTCTTGGCAGTTTCTAGTGCAGTTGGGCAGTGTCATAGGTAGAAAAGAAAGAGGAGGGGTAGCAGTGCTCTTCAAAATCTCCAGTGACATTCAGGAGAGCTCCATTGTGCTGTGTTAAATAGGTAAAACACAAAGAGCAGAGCTCCACTGCTAATTGTCATTGCTGAAATAGAAATAATAGGGCTGCAGGCTTGGCCTTCTAAATCTGCAGTCCCATAGTAATGTGTTATATAGGTACCACACAAAGAGGAAAGCTCCATTGCTAATGTCATTGCTGAAATAGAAATAATAGGTTTGGCAGGCTTGGTCTTCTAAATCTGCAGTCACATTGTACTGTGCTATATAGGTAACATACAAAGAGGAGAGCTCCATTGCTCCATTCTAATTGTCATTGCTGAAATGGAAATAATAGGGCTGGCAGTCTTGGTTTAAATCTGAAGTTACATTTTACTGTACCATAACTCACTCAGAGAGTGAGGTACGAAATAATTTTGCTGTTTGCCCCGAAAAGACTTACCACGACATCTTGAGTCCGAACGGCTGCTTCACGATGAGGATCTATCACGACTCTTCTGTGAAGCGACTTGAAGCAATCCCGAAGAAAGAAGACACTGGCGGGCCTTGATGACGTCACTGACATAGGCGACGATATACCAAGATGTCATGGTAAGTCTTGTCGGTGTAGTCAGCATCGATATGCTGACTACCACCGCAATCAGAAACAGGAGAGGTGGCAGGGTTCAGTGCTGAAACAGAAATTGTAATAATAGGGCTGTCAGTGTTCTTAAAAGTCTCCAGTGACATTCTACTTTGCCATAGCGCATACAGAAACAGGAGGAGTGGCAATGTTTTTGTCACTCACCAGTCTCAGTCATGATGATACTAATCCCTCTACCTCATGTGCTAAAGTCTATGTTCAAGTGCATAATGGTTTTAAGTCAGGGAGCCAAAAATGGAAATAAAAAGCTTGTATTTATAAAGAAAAAAACACCTCTGTAATAAAGGTGAAAGTTTACTGTAGAAAAACCAAAAATTGCCAACATGCCATTCTACCCAAAATATTACCAAGAATACCAGCATCAGCTAGCTCGCTTCTATCAGCTAGATCTCAGTACCTACAATTTACTCTGTCATCATATTCACCCTCATCAGTGTGTACATCATCCTCAAACAATACTAATTCATTCTCGCTAGAATCCACCATCACAGAAGCCTGTGTACTTTGAAGTAATTGCCGGTAATGGCCTTCCTCATGGAATTTGTAGTTCATTTTACGGAAGAGCTGTTACGATTTTTGGGCAATTCTTTTAGACCAGATCAAGTGTCAAAATGTTGTGCAGACTCATCTGCATCACCGCTGGGTGTCTTGGGAAAGCTAAGTTTTTTCCTAGCAGCAATTTCCAGAGCAACTGATGGAGGAGAAGTCATTGGGTCATGTACCACTTTAGCTTTCAGCTTGCTGACCAGTAGCTCATTGCATCTCTTGAGATCTGGGTCAGTTGGAAAGAAAGAAAAAGACATAGCTCTTAAACCTAGGATCAAGCACAGTTGCCAATATGTAATGATCCGATTTCAAGATGTTGATAACTCATGGATCCTGATGAAACGAATAAAGGACTTAATCTACTAGTCCAACATAATTAGAGAAATTGCTTTGTTTCATTTACGCCTTCAATTTCTCTTGCTGCTTGTCAAAAAGTCTAAGTAGGGGAGTCACTTGACTCAAGCTAACAGAGTCTGCACTCTCTTCACAGGTGACTTCTTCGAGTTGTTTCAGCACCTTGTACAACACGGAAAGTATTCTCCACTGCGCTGGACTAAAGTACCTAAATTCTATTCTTCTTGCAGCTGCTGCATTCTCCTACATGTTGTTGCAGAATCCTGAAAATTACCCTAAATATTACAGGACACAGACAGCATCTCCTGCATATCATTGTCATTTTTTAAAAAGTTCTTTACCACCAAGTAGATTGTGTGAGCAAAACAGGGAATGCGATGGAATTCACATTCTTCCATACCCTTTGTTTTCATGTCTCCATTCATTTTGTCTGCCTTGTCTGTTCTTGTTTTACATATGTCTTGTTTTATGTATGTCCTTGTCTTCCCTACTGTATGGCGCTGTGGAGCACTGTGGTGCCTTACAAATATACGATAATAATAATAATATGCCTCTTAGTGAAGCAGATGATGCACAGAGTAGCCTGTCTGAAAAATGTGAAGTTCTTGCATACATGCTGCTGCTGTCCCTGCTGGTGAAGGCGAATCACCAAACCAGTGGGCTTTCACAATTATATAATGTTTAGTTTGCCCAGTTCCACTTGCCTATGTATCTGTGGTTAATAGTGCAGTGGGTAGAATGGCATTTTGTATCCCAATAATTACAGTTTTACGAACCTTCTGGTAGAGGTGAGGAATAGCTTTTCCTGTAAAATAGTGTCATAGTGGAATTTGGTAAGGGGGACAAAAGACCTCAGGTAACTGTCTAAAACCAGCTGCACTAATAATGGATATTGGACGCAGATCTAATACTCGCATAGTCACCATGGCGTTTGTGATCCACTTTGCGACTGGGTGACAGCTTTCATACTTGCATCCTCTCGCAAAAGATTGTTTAACAGTCAATTGTTGTAAACTACTAGTAGCCTTCTTGGTCTGCTCTGGATCGAAGATCCATCCCAAGCAGCAGCAGCAGTGGGCCTAACGCTCAAGGATTCTTCTGAGGAGTCTTGGATAGGGGAGGAGTCATCTCCCCTATCCAAGAAACTTAGATGCAGGACTAACTCCAATCACTTGTGAGGATATTGATGATGAAGGTGTTGGGGGTGTAGATTGCAGGTGCTGGGATCTAGCTAAGAGAAGGGAGGTAGCTGATGTTGGACAGCTTGTTGCTATTTTTTAGCATAAGTTTCTGATTTTCACAAAAGCTTTACATGAACTTGCTTCAAATGGCGTAACATGGATGAGGTTCCTATATGGTTAAGGTCCCTACCTCTACTGGCTGTGGCTTTACAATGCTACAAATGGCTAGACAACTGTTGTCAGGATTTGGGTAAAAATAATTCCACACATAAGATGTGGATTTATTGGTCTTATGCCCAGGCATGACAATGGGATCCAAAACCTAAACCAAAACGCGCAAGGGCGGATTTGCCAAAACCAAAACACAAAGTTAATCCAGATCCAAAACCAGAACACGGGGGTCAGTGAGCATCTCTAATGTAAACTATAATCAATCTTTATATTTGTTAATAGAGATATATAAAAATGAGCTCTTGTACATAAGTCACATAGTAATCCTGGAATAAAATCCCAAATATAAACCAAGATACCTGAGAACAAAATGTAAAGTTCATGGTGAATGACCTTATTGTTGAAATAATGGATACAAAGGAATGCTGTCACAAAATCAAATCCGGCTCTCCGACTGTGATCAGTATAGACTTGTGTTCAGGCCGGCAATTAAAAGAAGCTTTGAAATGCTACACTGTTCTACCAGGCAGCATAGTGTGAGCTCTGTTGCTCAGGATTTAAATATTCGCTCCAGACAATATTTGGGCTGCTTTTTGTTCAATCAATACAAATTAAAATAAAATCTTTTACATGTTTGTATAAAACCATCATGGCTGAGTTGTATAAATTAAAATATATATGTATACATTTTAATAAAAAAAGCAATAAAGATTAAAAATATATATAGATATAACTTGAATCAGGAAGCACTAATTGACTGCTCTGTGCAGAGGCTGTAATTAAGATAACATCGGTACAAAGCATGATCCTACAGTGTGCCTAATATTGTATAGTGGTCACTATTTTGAAAAAAGAAAAGTAGCTGTTTTTTTTAGATGTAACACCAAATACTTTTTTTAAATCACATTCTGTTAATTGAACTGCCAGTTGAGAATAGTGAAGTAATCTAGAACAGCTTTTAAAGACCACATGAGATGAATGTTTCAACATACAAAATAAATGTTAAGATTCAAACTAAATGACAAATACTAAGAAAATAATAACATATACTGTTTCTAAAAAATGGAAACTGTGTGCCTTTTATTTTTAAAAGCTTATATAAAATAGACCTAAATGTATCTAAAACACAATTTTATGTATTTTAGTAGCACTGCATAACTAATGCCATATTGAAATAATATAAATGCCACCATTCATAAACAGGGTATTCTAAATGACTGACATGGTTTTTGAATTGACGTTAAGTCTTACGAATGTCCACAAAAAATGAATAGATAGAATGTCGTTAAACATTTAAAGCACAGGACTGTACAATTAAGTCGGAACTAGTTTAGATGGACCTAATCTCAAATAGAGGTGACAGCTCTGACAGTATACTATATGTTTGTTTTTTTGAAAAAAAATCTGACAATTTAAGCTAGTTTCTCAAAACAGATTAACTACTTAATGCAAACTGCATTCATACTATAAGCACTATCACTGTAACAAGATAATAAGTAAAAATATTGTACATTATACTGCAAGTAGTAAGAGCCCTCTGTTTTACTACCCGGTCAATCAGGTAATGTTAAACACTTTCTAGAGTGTATCTAAGAAATGATTGTCATGACAGCATATATGACCTAATCACCAAGCAAATGCAGCAGTTCTTTATTGCTATTAATCTTCCTTTATGTAAAAGTACATTTATTTGCATTCACTTCAGCTTGATTGATGTTTTTTTCGTTTTGCATTTACATTAATGTTAATGACACACTGAATTTTAATAAATGCAGAATGAGAAAAGGATGTTTTATGGACAGAGCTGCTTTTAATTTTTAATGCAGTTACTTTCTATGGCATAGATAGTGCAAAATTATGTTCAGTTTTTTCACACAAATAAAAGATGTGAAAAATTATGGATCTGAGGTAAATGGTTTTCAAAAGAATTACCCAAAATACACATGTAATAATTATGAAACAAAGTAATCTATAAATAAATACACTGACCAGCTGGTAGGAGGACAAAGTTATGGTTTTGGATTTTAAACCCTTCAGATCTAAGCTTCAAAGTGAGAGAAGCATTTTTAATAGAAAAGCTCATTCTATTTCTGGCTTGTTTAAGCTCTTTAACCTTCTGTTGCTCTAATTCCAGTAATGAAATACTGATTGACAGCCCACTTTCAATTTGCAAACAACAACAAAACTTCCATTAAATGCTAACTTCAGATCACTTTATTAGTTACTTACCATAGTGTTTTTCTAAGTTAATAGATCTTTTACTATTTTAATTCTATAATATTCACATAAATCTGTTCTCAAAAATGTATATTTGAGTTCAGACTTGTTTGCAATATTTTAATAAAATAACTAATGCAATAATGAATGTGCATATCACATCTAAGCCTATGTTAATAAAGAAGTGAAAAACAATATTTGTTTAAGTAACTTACCTAAGTGGGAGAATATGAAAATTAAAGTTCAGAAACATAATTAAGTGTCCATTCTTTTTCACTTTTTATTAAAAATATTGTTTGCATTTTAGAAAGTACACACAATATGGCAAATATATAATAACAGGATAAACTAACCTAAGCCCAAAATTAATAGAATCTGTAAATAAATTTGACAATGGTACAAAAATAAGTAAGATAAAATTGATTTAAAAAAATCAAATTAAGTATTATTGAAATACTTAAGTATATCAAGTATATGTAGCTTCACAAAATACATTAAATTCAATATAAAAAAATTAAATTCAATACTCATTTTTTTCCAAGAAAAAAGGATATGTCAATATAATCTTTGACATGTTTACATTTACACCACACTACCCATGTTATCCAAAACATTTTGTAACAATCAGCAATTGTAATTTTTTCCCTCCATCTTTCAAATGGACAAACTTGTTCCCATCTTAAGGTGTTTATAAATTAGCCACTGTGAACATCTGACATAGTGCTACCATTATTTCATTATATTTAAGTAAAAAAAATCATATGATCTTTGTTTACCTGTAACCTCATGATTTTAGCAGGATATTTATAGACTTCTGTTCAAAGGTTTTTTTTAAAAAAACGTTTTTTCAACATCAACTAATAATATCGTTCCTGCTTCTGGACTCATTTTTAGTATAAGATTTAGAAAGCTAATTGTATTGTTTTGGCTACATAAAGTTTCTACGTCTACACTAAATATGGATATTGGTCTATAGAGTTCACATTTAATCACAGCTTTAAATGTCTTGAAGATAATGTCTATATAAGTTCCTAATGCACATGTGGATATTAAAGTAGCTTTTTTTATACTATTTGTTCTATTGAGAAACTCCTTCTGCATTAATTCTATTTTGAACATCTGTTGAGTATGAACTGGAACCCTCACTGATGCTAGATTGTAGTCTGTATATTTTTGTCCCCCAATTTGGTTTAAATTGTGTCCAATGTAACTGAATATAATTGGTAAATATATCTGTGATATAATGAAAATAAATTCCACTATGTGAGTAATGAGTACTATGTTTTCTCTTGGTTATATACAAAGCTTTCAATATGTTTTGTATACAACTTTTTGTATATGTATATATTCTTTACATTGTTTTTTAAGGTCCTGGTTGAGAGATTCTCCTATTTAATACTAAATTTAATGAAAAATGTAAAATCTTATATGCCATTCTACCATCTATATGCAGTATGTCTTTATAAGTTTGATAGGTATCATATAAATCTCTGTAAGTCTCACTCATTTTCTTATGTTGTGTAGTCCTACTCTACCAGTTATCTCAATGCTCCTGGTGGAAAAAGCTTTTCTTAAGTTCTCACATACAGTGCCTCCTCCTCACTCTCTGTAAGTGACTTGTGGCAATTCGAACACACACAATCCAGGCAGGGCTTCTCATAGCGGGGGACCAGGGACAAGGAAATTGCATGTTGGGGCACCCATTATGTCAGGGGGTCCATGACAGTCCCTGCAGCTATTAATGTAACTGTATTAATCATTTGGGGCCCTCAAGTATTTAAACATCCCCCTGACATTCAATCACACAGCTCTCAAAGCCCCATGCATCATGTATGTATGGGGCTTTTTATAGTTATTATAAATTTGGGGTGTACAGCTTAGTAAAATTTATAGTACCATCTACAGACTACAGAATCTTTATACCTGCAGTAACTGGGAATACCCAGGGCAGAGGGATGAGGGTTATCCACCAATATATTAATAAAGTGTTTCAGTTAAAATAAAGGATATATGTGATAGCAATGTACATAGTGACAATGTAAATTTGTTGTATAAATGTAGAAGTATTGTGAGAGATTAAAGAGCTAATAGGTCACACTATCAATCTGGAAGATTTCCCTTGTAGATTGACAGCTCTTTGGAATAGACTGGCAACCTTCTGTGGAAGGTTGGCAGTTTTCTTTGATTAAAGTGAAGCCTTTTCAGTGAGATTTGCAACTCTGTCTAAGGGATGGCTGGATCTTCTCATCTCATACAGTCTCTCTATGTAGTAAACTCCTTCTGCTTCTTTGCCGGGCTCTGTAGCACTTGCTCCCACAGTATTCAGTTTCAAGGTGGTGTACTTCTCCTCTGTCAGCTGGAATTACTATATGCTTCTGCAGATCTTAGGTTATGGTGCCGGTCCCAGCAATTGCCAGGCCTACCTCCACCTGTGCCACATTACAGCACTTCTCTTCTTCCGTACCCATTTCTGAGCCCAAATTTGGCATAGTCTGATACAATTTCATGTGTCCTGGTTCTTCAAGAATGCTGGAAACTGTACTTTTCAGCGAATACGGCCAATACTGCCAATAGCCCCTCATCTGTCACTCAACGTCTGAGAACTGCCCTCCAGTTGTATCCCTGAATTAGAGAGATTGGCCCACGGAATCGAAAACGAGGCAAAACGTCATCTTCGGATCTCTAGAAGTACCGCCTTCCAAAGCAATCCAGTGCCATTTTTACAGAGGGACACAGAAGGGGTAGCAGAGTTCTTGGCAGTCTCTACTGCAGTTGGGCAGCGTCATAGGTAGAAAAGAAAGAGGAGGGGTAGCAGTGTTCTTCAAAGTCTCCAGTGACATTCAGGAGAGCTCCATTGCTCCATTGCTAATTGTCATTGCTGAAAACGAAATAATAGGCCTGGAAGGCTTGGTCTTCTAAATCTGCAGCCACATTGTACTGTGTTATATAGATAACACACAAAGGGAAGAGCTCCATTGCTCCATTGCTTATTGTCATTGCTGAAATACAAATAATAGGTCTGGCAGGCTTGGTCTTCTAAATCTGCAGTCACATTGTACTGTGTCATATAGGTAATACACAAAGATGAGCGTTCCATTGCTAATTGTCATTGCTGAAATACAAATACTAGGACTGGCGGTCTTGGTATTCTAAATATGCAGACACATTGTACTATGTTATATAGGTAACACACAAAGAGGAGAGCTCCCTTGATCCATTGCTAATTGTAATTTCTGAAATAGAAATAATAGGGGTGGCAGTCTTGGTGTAAATCTGCAGTTACATTTTACTGTACCATAGCTCACTCAGAATCAAGAAGTGGCAGGGTTCAGTGCTGAAACTTAAATTCTAATAATAGAACTGTCAGTGTTCTTAAAAGTCTCCAGTAACATTCTACTGTGCCATAGCTCATACAGAAACAGGAGTGGTGGCATTGTTCTTGTCACTCTCCAGTCTCAGTCATACAGGCTAAAGTCTATGTGTATGAAGTCACCACACATTATGTCATATTTAAGAAATAGTGATAGTGCACGATAGTGCACTTACCGTGAAATCCAAGTCCCAGAGTGTGTCCCGCATATTTAAGAAGGGTGCATCTCAGCAGATATCATGGATACATATTCTCAGGAGAGTCCAAGCAGGATAAACCATGTTGCAATGACATCCTTTATTTTTTCAAACAGGTTGTCAGAGGTATTACCTGTGATCTGCACCTTGTCTTGTCTCTGATAACCGCCTCTCACTCCCGCCTTCAAGACTTCTCCCGTGCCGCTCCCCACATATGGAATTCCCTACCAAGCTCAAACAGTCTTTCCCACAGCCTCTTCAAATCTTTAGTTACTCTTTGAAAATCCATCTCTTTTTTAGAGGTGACCTTATCCTTGATAACACTATTCACACTAATGCACCCTCACAACTATGCCAATCTCCATGCTTAGCCACATCCGCTCCTCTTGTTTCAGCTGTGCCCTCTTTCCTTTAGAATGTAAGCTCTCTAATCAGCAGGGTCCACCATACCCTTTGTTTTCATGTCTCTATTAATTTTGTCTGCCTTGTTTTACGTATGTTTTGTTTTATGTATGTCCTTGTCTTCCCTATTGTATGTCGCTGTGGAGCACTGTGGTGCCTTGATACACAGAGTAGCCTGCCTCTGAAAAATGTGACGTTCTTGGGTACATGCTGCTGCTGTCCCTGCTGGTGAAGGCAAATCATCAACCCAGTGGGCTTTCACAATCATATAATCTTTAGTTTGCCCAGTTCCACATACCTTTGCCTTATCCACATATCTGTGGTTAAGTGTACAGTGGGTAGAATGGCATTTTGTAGCCAAATAATTACATTTTTACGAACCTTCTGGTATAGGTGAGGAATAGCTTTTCTAGTGAAATTGTATTGTGATGGAATTTGGTAACTGGGACAGTAGACCTCAAGTAACTGCCTAAAACAGGCTGCATTAATAGTGGATATTGGACGCAGATCTAATACTAGCATAATTGCCATGGTGTCTGTGATCCGCTTTGCAACTGGGTAACAGCTTTCATACTTGCTTCCTCATGCAAAAGATTGTTTAATAGTCAATTGTTGTAAACTACTAGTAGTCTTCTTGGTCTGCTTCTGGGTTGAAGATCCACCCCCAGTAGCAGAGGCAGCAGCAGAGGGCTCAAGGATTCTTCTAAGGTGTCCTGGATAGGGGAGAGGAGTCATCTCGCCTTAGAAACTTGGATGCAGGATTAACTCCGATCACTTGTGAGGATATTGATGATGAAGGTGTTGTGGGTGTAGATTCCAGGTGCTGGGATCTAGCTGTGAGAAGGAAGGTAGTTGATGCTGGACTGCTTGTTGTTATTATTTAGCATAAGTTTCTGATTTTCACAAAATCTTTCCATGAACTAGCTTCAAATGGCGCAAATTAGATGAGGTTCCTAGATGGTTAAGGTCCCTACCTCTATTGACTGTGGCTTTACAATGCTACAAATGGCTAGACAACTGTTGTCAGGATTTTGGTAAAAATAATTCCGTACATAAGATGTGGATTTTTTGGTCTGATGCCCAGGCATGACAATGGCCGCCTTCTTATCACTGGAAGAACTGCTGCAGTCTTTGTTTGAAAGTGTATGAAAATAATATTGTGACCTGTGAGGTGATCAAAATTGACTGCAAATGACTTGAAATTAGTGTTATTGAGGTTAATATTAAAGTAGGGGGGAGAAAAGCAAAACTATGTGATTTTAGCAAAAAAAATAATAGGGATTTTAGAAATAAAATCGGGATCCAAAACCAAAAAAAACAAAAACGCAAAGGCGGTTATGACAAAGCCGAAACCATAACAAGAAGTTAATTCAGATCCAAAACCAAAACATGGAGGTTAGTGAACATCTCTAATATTAATATATATATATATATATATATATATATATATATATGCCCCCCTATGCAGTACAGATGACACCAGGGGCGGGCTGGCCCGGGGGGGGGGGGTCGGAAGGAGTGTGTTTTGGGCCTGTCTCTCCTGCTCGGTGGCTGGTCTTGGGGAGAGAGCAGCCATCGAGCAGGAGAGATCGGCCCCCCTCCCGCTCAGTGATAGGCAAAACATTCAGCCTATCACTGAGCGCTATTGTGTGACATGGGACGCGCACCACGTTATAGGTGTCGTCCCATGTCTGAAGACTGCAAAGTGCGATGCGAATAGAGAAAGGTAAGTTCTGCGGGGGAGAGGAGGTATATTAATTGTGTGTGTGTGTACATACTATAGTGTGTGTGTACTATACTGTGTGTGTGTGTGTGAAGGGGCCAGTGTATTTTGTGTGTAGGGGCACTATACTGTGTGTGTGTGTGTGTGCAGAGGCACTATACTGTGTGTGTAGGGGCACTATACTATGTGTGTGAAGAGGCACTATACTGTGTGTGTGAGTGTGGGGGCCAGTGTATTTTGTGTGAGTGTGGGGGCCAGTGCATTTTGTGTGAGTGAAGGGGCAGTATACTGTGTGTCTGAGTGAAGAGGCAGTATACTGTGTGAGTGAGGGGCCAGTTTATTGTGTGTGTATTGCTATTTTTTTTTGTGTTGTGATGATGGGCCAATTTAATTTAATAGTGGGGTCTATGAAAGTAAGATGGGGTGATTGGACCTTTAATTTAATGCTGGGGTGGTTTGGGATCTCTTAATTGAATGTGGCACTGTTTGGGAAAAATTAGATCTATTTATTAAAAGTGATTATGTATTATTTAATGCCTGGGATGGTTGTGGAAAATGGTTATATTTATTAAACGTAAATGCTAATTGCTGGGTCTGTTTGAAAGGATGGAAATAGGTTTATTTATTAAATGGGAATACTATTAAATTTAATGTCAGGGTTAGTTGGAGGGAAATAGGTCTATTTATCAAATATGAATACTATTATTGGTTGGAGTTTTCTAGATTTCATGTACTCATTTTTTTCTCCAAATAGGGCGTCCAATATTCCAGGATCTAGTCAAGCAGCAAATGAGCTAAAGTAACCAGCAGCCACAAGTGGTGACAAGAACAGGTATGAGAAAGTAGGACAGTCTGCCAACTGTCCTGAATCTGGTGGGACAGTCCCGAATTTGGGTGACTGTCTCGCTTAGGACAGTTGGGAGGTATGTCCCGCTTCACCGTGTACTGCTCGTAAAGGCAGAACTGTGTGCACCTAATAGTAGTGCACACAATATTGCCTGTGTATTTGTCTAAAATGATAACCATGCTACATCATAGAGGGTTACCCTGTCTAAAGTGCCCAAGCCCCCCACTGCCTTAATCCAGCTCTGGGCCTGGGCATAAAAATATATATATGGATTAAGTAACGCTAATATAGCCTCTTTTTAAATAGATAAATATAAATTATACCAAAAACCACCCTTTAAGGATGGGCCCGCTACTTATGAGCCAGTGCTGTGTGCTTGCCCCCGGGCTAAAGTCTGCCAGCCCTCCCCTGGACGACACCCTTATCAGCTATGCTGTTAACTGTGGAAATAAACAACTTAAAGCATGCAATCATTCACAGACTAGTATTGGAGTCCAGTATTGAGAGATACAGATAAGCTTACTGTTCTTTTTTAGATGTGAGTGAACATTGTATATGTTTAATAAACAAGGTATGTTACAAATTACTACACTATATGGGATTGTTCCCTTTTTTCCTGTTTTTGAATGTACGTTGGAGAGATTTGGACCAATAAGCACTGGGCCTGCAGAGGACTGACTACAGATGAGCTGATTTATGATCACTCTCCGGTAAGTTGATACACAGTGGTGTTTTATAGAGGAGTTACTGGTGCTGTTGCTTAAATTACGCTATTTCTTTGTTTTTTCCAGCCTGTTTCTATGTCTACATATGGCTGGAAATGATGGAAGATGTGTGACATTGGCACATCCAGCATAATGTGATTGATGGGCCCTATCTATTCACACATCTAACACGCGTATATGGGGGGCTACTTCCAATACGATACTACACTATTAGGCTCCCTTTTTTTCTTCTCTTTGTATTTCTTAGATTCTCACATTTGGGGTACCATCTGACATTTTGAAGGAAGGCTGCCCCCTGGCTTGGAGGAGGTGGTTATGGAGCATATGAATTATTGACACAAGACCAACAATTTCGAACTGAGTGCCACTGTTTATTGAAGACTCTATATTATATAATATATATATATATATATATATATATATATATATATATATATATATATATATATATATGTATACATATATACATATATATGTATGTGTTTGTGTGTGTATGTATGTATATATATATATATATATATATTGCAACAGAAATACAAGCAGGGCGCCTTTCAGTGGTATATTAAATATGCAACATGGGATAGGGCAATAACATGCGTACCGTGAGGAAAATAGCGTTGGGTCTTTTTGGGAAATAGTGGAGTAGTCTTTGCTGTACTTGTAGTCCTCCAGAACTCCACCGATCAGTACAAAAATGCGGAAAGAGCAAACATAGTATAACTCTGTAGTATTTTTGGTAGGGGCAGTATCACCAATAACCCCACAATCCTATGGGGTGTGTGGGATTGGTATCCCAATATTACCAATTTATATGACACCCATATAAGTGCAACACAGAAAAACATGTAAGTCTGCGTACCATATATCCTGAAGTATCCCACTTCTGGATAAAATTAGAACATGTGCAACACCAATGACTTCACAGTCACAACCTCATCCAGATGGCGAAATTGCATAAGATTGAAAAAAAGGAAGATATTTTGGTATGCATATAAAAAATTTAATAAAATATAATAAAAGCACTCACATGAGGTACTGGACAATACACTGGATACAGCTCAACGCGTTTCGTCTTGCACAACTCAAGACTTCATCAGGAGCATGAGATATACATGTACCCTCATTTTATTTCGGCACTTCCATCTGTGCTACTTGCTTAGTTAACACATTTGCAGCTTTGTCCTAGGACGTTTCTTATATCAAAACCGATTTGTGCAGCTCGCAGAACACACGTGGTCAGGATCAACAGTTTGCTGCGCTCATCAGTGACACCTTGAACTTTTCATAAAGAAAACTGGTATTGCATTGAGCTCTATATGTGTGTGTATATTTATATATTTATATATATATATATATGCAACAGAAAACAGATTACATAATGGTATAAGAAACTGTTATTTGGTTTATTACAAAAAAAAGACAAATGGTACATGAAGATAGGGGTTTGTAAAGGAGGAAGGTTAGGAGGTGGCAGTGAGTGAAAAAAAGACCCAAACAGGTCCAAATATTAAAGCAATGATTCAAGTTGCTGTAAGAATTGAAAATATGTCAGAAGAGATGAAGATATGCGGATCTTCATAGCTGCAGCATTAAAGCGCTTTTTCCATGGGTTCCAGACTCCAGGTGAAAGACACAGACAAGTTATTCAAAATATCATGCATGTATTCCATGCTACAGGATATGTCAACCATATCCATTTGACAATGGAATGCTGTGATTCTTCTAATCAGAAACTATTTGGCAATTAGCAACATTTAGAATATGTCTAGTGAATTTATTGATGAGCCTAGTAACTTAAGGAATTTGAATAAGGAATAGGGTATACTTAAAGCTGGTGAAGCATTTTACATAGTCAAGAATGGAAAATTACAATATATTTCTTTCTTTGCAAAAAATAGTGGATTTCAGTAACATTTGGATGAAATTGTTAGCAAAGTTTGAAAATGGTTGAAAATAATTTGTTAATACAATGTAGACAATGCTGGGTCCATACAGGCTAGGGTCTATGTGTGTGAAGTCACCACACATTGAGTGGTATTGTGGGAAAAGTCTGTCTTATCTCTTCAATGTTAATGCAACAACATCTCCAAATATGTATGTTTTGCCTTTTTCCCCTTTATAAACCAGTGTTATACAGATTTTCATGGGTGCACTAGCATGAAAATCTGTGAATTCCTACAGTCTGGGAAACCTTCCACTAGACTAAGTAACTGATGGTACAAGTACTAAATGTTCTTTCTCTACTTTAAACTATATTTTGCTCATTGATGTAACTATAGACCTTTTTTTAGATTGTCTTGACATAATCAATTTTTCCAAAAAAGAACTTGTAATCTTTACACCAATGCCTGGCACATTCTGTAAAACTACAACTAATGTACTTAATTTCTCATTTAGATCATTGCAAACTCCTGCTGCCTGGCCTACTTTATTATCACCTGGTCCCTCTATGATCTACTCTTAATTCTGTTGCTAGCATTTATTAGTTATTTCTCTATTCGTCCTTCTCTTCCCTCCTTGCACAGGGGTCTGAGCTTTACACCTATGTCAGCAATCAGCACTTGTAACTTATGACATAAAAACTTCAACTTGACTGCTCCTAATCTATGGAGCGCTATCTCTTTTCAATTCCCTCAAAATCTGTCAATGTCATACTTGAAATATAAGCTGAAATTATTCCTTCTTAGTTGATACTATTGCTTGCAGCCCTACTGCTCATGACTGCAGTTACTTGTAACCAGTGGTCAAAGTGGAAATTTAGAAGTGGTGATATGGAAAATATAAGTGAATGTAATTTTATAAATTTACAATCAAAACAATAGTAGTGGCATACTACCATATACCTGCCCACTTCACCAATGCTTGTAAGCAGGGACGCTGAGGGGGAGCAGGTACAAAGTTCCAGAGCCTGGGCCTGCCTGGGGGCCTTGGGCCTCCACTGGAAGCAGACAGGTATGCAGCAGGATAAAATAAAGGGTCTGGGCTCTTTATGGGCATGTGTTATGTTTCAGTCAAGTAGTTAAAAAAAATTGGAATAATGGGGGAAGAAATCTTAAACTAAATAGATTTTTCCTGGCATAAGCAGTGGGTTTGTGTGTGATTGGGTGAAGGTAATGATAAACTAGATATTGTTTGGAAAAGGAAAGGGGATAGACGGGGAATAAAATTGGAAAGGGTGGTGTTGAAGAGAGAAAAAAAAAGGGACAAGTTGTAGACAGATGACAATAAAAAAATGCACACTCTGTTAAGGTAAAAAGAAATGGGAATGTATTTTCTTGGCATGAAAGTCAATATGGTGGGTATAAAATTATTCTGGTGGCAGGCTATGAATAGTGCTTGCTGTGGTCAGGTGAGTAGTGATAATTTTAGTAGGTGGAGATCTTGCAAAAAAAATTTCCATGTTGTCTTTTTTTTTTTTTGATTAATTTATCTTTTTTCCCCCATCGGGTGCAACACCTCTGTGCGGAAAAGGGTTTAGGGAGAGGAAACTGATAGCTGCTCCCAGTGCCCGGACTGTGTGTGACATCACATGCCGGCAGAGCAAGCTGAAGAGCTCAAGATTAGGTCATTTTGTGAGACTGAGCGCTTCCCTGCTCATTCTACAGGACATTTCCCATCTGATGGATGTCAACAGCACCAGCACAGTATAGGTAAGTAGAGAGGTCTGGGGTTGTCGTGATGTGGCTGGGGTGGGCGTGATAAATGCAATGTTTTATTATAATGTATGTATTATATTCTGTGTGATCTGTGTTATGTAGTGTGTTAACTTACTGTTCGGCTTTCTATAGTTCATGTACCTATACATTTTCCAAACCAGTCCCAACATTCCAGGATCCAGACAAGAATCCAGTACCAAGTTATGAAAGCTGAAATAACAGGTAAGTGAGAGCAACACAGTTCTACTACATAATATGTCATGCCCACAGAGGCACAGCAACGCTCCATGTTGACCATGCCCCCTTTGGCGGAATACAGCCGATTTCATACTCCTCTATAGAGGAGAGCTGCAAAAAATTACTGTAGTGGGGCCCTAACTTCCTCTTGGCAGCCTTGCTTGTAAGTATTTCAAAGCTGCTCATTTGTAATATCTACCACTTACCTTGTTTTTGTTCTTGTTTGCTATCCATCACCCATTTAGATTTAGTTTTTTTGGTGCAGGAACTTCTTTCATGATCTTTTTACTCTCATTGTACTTGTGTGTGTCTCAATAGAGTAAAGATTTAATATGATATATTGTATATTGTACATTGCATATATCATACTGTATGTATGCACAAAATCTAATTCCTTTTCTGCTTACAAACAGATGGTTACATTTGCTACGACAGAGTAACATATATCTAACCAATATTTTAACTTTTACCATCAATAACTCCTTCTAGAGGAAGGTACCATGTAGCAATTCCAAGATTTTCATGGTATTGAACCTATGAAAAATTGTATAATGGTGGTTTATGTAATAAACGGGAAAACAAAGTTCATGCATATTTGAGACGTTGTTCCATTTAAATTGTAAATACAAAGCAACTGTACCCAAAATAACCCTCTCTATGTATGGTCACTTCACTAGATACAGACATTGATATTGCAGAAAGTCTCACTGTCAGCACATACGAAGACCTTTTGTAGTAGAAATTAAACGGCTTTTAATATTTACTTTCTACTGAGTTAAACACTAGGGCTTTTGCAGGTCACACTGGGGAAATATAATGGGCTCTGGACTTGTTGTGATGCATATTGGGGTACCAAGGTGGATAGCAGGCAAATTGTGGAGCACATTGACATAATATTTTGGCCAATAGGGCTATTGTTTCACACATTGAACTAATATTATCGGTACTATGACTATTGTGGAAATATTGGGATAATTGCACAGACAATGGAATATTTTTTGTCACCTTGGTGTAATATTAGTAGAGATGGGTGGGCTCGGTTTCCCGAAAACCGAGCCCACCCGAACCTAGGGTAACCGAGCCGACTCGCGAGCCAGTTCAAAAACGACGCGCGTTCAGGCATGGAAACAAGGCAAAACGTCATCACTGTCTCGTCGGATCTCGCAAGATTTGGATTCTTTAACTAACGCCCGAAACGGAGCTCCGTCACCATTTCACAGAGAGACAGAGAAGGGATAGCAGCGTCTTTGATAGGGTCTAGTGTAGTTAGGCAGGGTTAGTATAGTGATAGTTTCAAGTCACATTGCCAGTGCCAGAGCTCACCCACAATTAGGAGAGGTGTCAATGGGCTTTGTTTAATAGGCTGGTATTGTACTTTCCAGTCTCCATTCACAGAGTACTGTTGCAGAGCTCAGACAGAATTAGGAGAGGTGTCACAGGGCTTTGCTTTATAGTTCAATAGGCTATTATTGTTCTTTCCAGTCTCTACTCACAGTGTACTATGCAAGAGCTTGCCCCCAATTAGGAGAGCTGACATTTTGCATTTTCTTTATAAAAATGTAATAGGCTACTATTGTTCTTTACAGTCAAATTGTATTGTGCCACAATTCACCCACAATTAGGAGAGGTGGCATTTTGCAGTTTATTTATAAAAATGTAATAGGCTGGAATTGTTCTTTACACTCATAATGTACTGTGTCACAACTCACCCACAATTAGGAGAAGTGACGTTTTGTATTTTCTATATACAAATTTAATAGGCTGGTATTGTTCTTTACACTCAAATTATATTGTGCCACAACTCAGACACAATTCGGATAGGTGGCATTTAGCATTTTTTTTAATAAAAATTTAATAGGCTACTATTGTTCTTTACACTCAAATTGTACTGTGCCAGAGCTATGGATTTCCATCAGTCCCCAGAAGACCAGGAGCACCAAGCAGCTGCTGGCACCAGTCATGATGATGATAATAATAATCCCTCTACCTTTAAATCATCTGCTAAAGCCTTTCTTAAAGTGCATAGTGTTTGTAAATCAGGGAAACAAAAATGTAAGAAAACACCTTTTACCTCAGAAAAGATAAAATCACCTTTACTCAAGGCCAAGTTAAGTGGCGAAAAAAAAAAAATTGCCAACATGTCATTCTACACACGCAGTGGCAAGGAAAGATTCAGGCCTTCACCTTACTTTAGGAGTGCTAGTTCTGCAAATGTACTTCAGACATCTTCTTGTAAGGTCAGTGATGACGATGGAAGACCTTGTCATTCTGACTACAAAAGTGGTGCCCAAATACTTCTAAGTGTAAAAGCAGAGCTGAAAAAGTAGCAAGGCCTTACAAGTAAATGTTGGTTCTGATCCAGATATTACATAAATACCTGAAGAGAGTCTTAACCTTTTTGATACAATACTCACAAAGAAGCCCCCAGTCAGCATATGTTCTGATGGGTGCATGAGCAGGCCAAGCGTAGCCTGTGATACCCAAATTGAGGATGTTATTTTGGAATTGCAAGAGGATGAGGAGGATATTTCTGTAGCTGATGACGGTGCTAGTGAGGATGTTGATGACAATGATGTTGTTTGTGTAATTCCTGTACCGGTGGAAGCAGTTGTTGACAGTGAAAGCAAGAAGCCCATTGTCATGTCTGGGCAGAAGACAAAAAAAGCCACCTCTGTCTGAAATTATTTTTACCCAAATCTTGACAATAGCTGTGTAGCCATATGTAGTGTTTGTAAATCCAGTCAGTCGAGGTAGGGACATAAACCATTTAGGAACCTCATCCATGTTACTCCATTTGAAGAGAGTTCATGGGAAGCTTTTGGGAAAATCCGAACTTATTCCCACAAAATAACAACAAGAAGTCCAGCATCAGCTAGCTCCCTGCTCTCACGGCCCCTGCAATAGACACCGACAACACCATCCTCATTAGCGATCGGAGTTAGTCCTGCATCCAAGCCGCTTAGGCTACATGACTCCTCCCGTAACCAGGATTCCTGTGAAGATTTTGTGATTTTGTTAGGCCTACTGCTGCTGCTACTGCTGGAGAATCTAACTCCCATAAGCAGCCCAAGAAGAAGACCACTAGTACTTTACAACAATTGATTGTGAAACACTCTTTTGCTAGAGGAAGCAAGTATGACAGTAGTCAGCTAGTCGCAAAGTGGATCACAGACGCCATGGCGACTATGCTAGTATTAGATCTGCATTCAATATCCACTATTAACGCAGCTGGTTTCTCACCGTTAATTGAGGTCTTGTGTCCCCATTACCAAATTCCATCGTGACACCATTTTTTGAAAAAAGCTATTACTCAACTGCACCAGAACGTTCCTAAAAATGTAATATTTGGGCTACAAAATGCCATTCTACCCACTGTACACTTAACCACAGATATGTGGACAAGTGGATGTGGGAAAACAAAAGATTATAAGACTGTGACAGCCCACTGGGCTGGGGATTCGCCTTCACAAGCAGGAACAGCAGCAGCATGTACACCATTATGTAACATTTCTCACAGGCAGACTACTCTTTGTACTCTTTGTATCACCGGCTTCACTAAGAGGCATACAGCTGATAATTTGTTAGAAAACTAAGGAATGTCATTGATATATGTCATTTCTGATTACGTCACCAGGATTGTGCGAGCATTACAGCTAGGTGAATTCCATCACATTCCCTGTTTTGCACACACAATAAACTTTGTGGCGCAGAGCTCGTTGAAAAATAACCGTGAGGTGCAGGTGCAGATGCTTTAGGTGGCCCTTAAAATTTCGGGACATTTCCGGCATTCTGCCACAGCATGTGGGAGATTGCAGCAGCTACAAGAACAATTTAATTTTCCCTGCCACCAACTTAAGCAAGAGGTGTTAACAAGGTGGAATTCCACCCTGTACATGCTTCAAAGGATGGAGGAACAGCGCAAAGCCATGACATTGGGAAAGGAGGGGGAATGTATTTCAGTCTTGCACAGCAGAGAATCCTTTCTGTGTTGTGCAAAGTGTTGAAACCATTTAAAGTTGTGACGTGTGAAGTGAGTTCAGACACTGCTAGCTTGAGCCAAGTCATTCCCTTAATTCGAGTTTTGGAAAAGCAGCTTGAGGAGATGAAAGAAAGCAATTCCGCAAAGTATGTTGGCTTTGTAGTACTTAATTCGCTTAGCTATGATCCAAGAGTTAATAAAATCTTGAAGTAGGATCACTATGGTTTAGCGACTGTGCTTGATCCTAGGTTTAAGACCTACGTAGATTATTTGCTTCCAACTGGCCGAGATCTGAAAAGATGCAAGGAGCTCCTGGTCAGCAAGTTGACCGCTCAAGTGGTCCGGGGCTTGACGGTGTCTCCTCCTTCAGTTTCTCAGGCAGCTGCTGCTCGTAAGAAATTGCGCTTTCCAAATAGAAACAGGGATGACGCAGGGGGCAGACCACAACAGTTTGACATCTGGTCTGGTTTGAAAGAATTTAGCAAAAAAAGTGTGACCTTGACCATAACTCCATATTATCCTACTTGCAATACCTAAGCTGTCCACCCTCTAATGTGTACTCCGAAAGTGTTTTCAGAACAGCCGGGAACCTTGTCAGGCGATTGACGTAGGAGATTACTTCCTAAAAATGTGGAAAAGATGACGTTTATCAAAATGAACTACATCTTCCAGGAAGAAGGCCTTTACCGGCAAATACATCCAAGTACTGATACTTCTGTAATGGCGGATTCCAGCGGAGATGAATTAATAGTCTGTGATGATGATTTATACACTGATGAGGGTGAAGATGATGCTGAAGATGATGACGACAAGTTTTTGACAATGTAGAATTCATTTGACGGCACTGTTGGTCTAACCTGCCTTTAGGGCATTGATAGCTGGTTTAGTGGGGGCCCAAACAAACCAAGCACTTCAGCCACAAAAGTGGCAGCCCTTGTCGCTGAAGTGCTTGGTTTGTTAAAGTGTGCATGTCCTTTGTAAGATCCAACATATGGGTGGGTGGGAGACCACAAGGACAATTCCATCTTGTATTACTTGTCTATTGTGAGTTTGTGACACTGGTGTGTGGTAATGTTTTCTAGATGTGATATAAACTGCAGTGTGTTTGTGTCGTTGCTCTGTCGCTTAACATCCAGCCAGCTCGCTGCAGTATTTGGCTGAAAGTGTATGAAAAGCATATTGTGACCTGTGAGATGGTAAAAATTGAACAGAAATTACTGGAAATTAGTGTTAGTGAGGTTAATGACAATAATAATAATAATAGGTACAAAATAATACTTGGCTGTATAACCACTGTGCATACAATACAGACACTTCCACATCTACTTTATAGCCACATAGACATATATACATGTTTAATAGCAAATATCATCTCTCCAGTATAACCACTTTGCATTCACTGTATAGAAAATACACTTACAGTATACCCATTATGTACAGTAAATAAATTACCAGCCATAAGTATTGAAAGGACGGTATATATGCTCTATAGGCAGTCTAACACACGCGCTGTACACCTATTACCACATTCACTGTCTTGACACTAGACATCCACTGTGCCACTACCATATACACTGTAAACACACTATGCATTCATTATTAAAACTGCTATATTTTCACCTTTACAGTCAATATGCACCCACACAGAATATGAAGGAGGGTGAAATATATTTAATTATGATTGTGATTTTCTGGCATTGATGAGGTATGTCCCAAAGTCATGCTATAACATGCTATATGACCCTGCTTAGGTAAGAAGATGACACACAGTCAAATAAAGGTCACCTGTGCTCATCTTCTGACTGATTTTTATCTGCATGCCCAATAATTTATTTAATTAATATCAGATTATTATTAGGCATAGATTTTATTTTGTATTCACACATGGTGCAATACAGTGCTAATTGCCTGATATTACAGCATGAGTGTGTGTGTGATCAACAAAAAGCAACCCTCATGTCAATTGTAATCAGTTATTCAATTCTGTTAAGTTCCAAAAGCAGTTCATGTTTGTTTATGATAGCCCTTTTATATTAGTCATTATGTATTATGGGTTAATTCTCTTAACTCCCACATCTTACTTTAGACATTAGTTGATGATCTAAAATCTTCCATGTATATTAAAATGTATACAGTACTGTTATTGGCTTCATCCAAAATTAACTTTGACACATGCTACTAAAATATCCCTGAATGTGTTCAGTTCATTTTAACTGGCACTTTAAAAAATGCTGCTAAACACTTATAAACTACATTTGTATGAGTATTTTCATCTGTTGCATACTAGGTCGCTGGACTCATAGTTTTCTATATTTTGTTGTTTCTGCAGAACATTGCGGAATTACATATTTTCACTCTTGCTGGGAAGCACTTTAGCATAATTGCTTAAATGTTAGTTTAGTTAAGGGATTGAACTAGCTCTTAGTGCAGTGAAATTGTCTCTAGGGCAAGTCTGACCTACAAAACAACTAAAGTGGAATAAAAGAATGCTGATGAATTTTAAATTGCTTGGCTACATCTGCTGTTCTTTGGTGAAAATTAGTTTATTAGGCATATTTGAATGCAAGTAACAAACTGAATTAACCCCCACCAGTACTCTGAAACTTTATACAAGCACTGTGATCCTTATAAATAATACTGCAGATGTGTTTCCTTTTTTACACTAAGAGAGAAAACTAAGCCAACTTAAGGTGAGACTATTAACTTTATTATCAAGCCGTCATGTTATTTACTATATATATAACAGGTGTTTCCAACCAACATAAAACAAGCTTAAAATGTAAGGATAGTTATAATTTATTTAAAACTAAGCATTGATATATCAGAGTACTCTAGGTATTGTGTTATTTTTATTTAAAATAAGGTTAAGCGATAAAATGTAGTAAAACAAAAACTTTTTAAACGTGTACTTCATTGTTCTATTAATACAAGTTATATTTCTTTTTCTGTGTTCATCGCTAAAACTTAGTAAACAAATATTTGATTTATAATTTTCATATCATCAATTTTGTGTGATGGATAATGTTGGAAATTAACTACTATGGGTTTTATCTTAAAAACTTGTGTTTGGAGGTTTTCTGATAAGGGGCCATTATGTATTTTAGAACACTATGGCGAAAATTTACGATGACTCATTTGGCACTCCCCTAAATTGACAAAATCATCAAACAGGAGCAATAACTCGTTTTGTTTCTTCCTCTTCTGGTTATTGGGACCAACTGTGGCCTATATATATATATATATATATATATATATATATATATATATATATATATATATATATATATATATATATATATATATATATATATATATATATATATATATATATATATATATATTAGAGATGAGCGCACTCGGATTTCCTGAATCCGAGCCCACCCGAACGTTGCCGATCCGAGTCGGATCCGAGACAGATCCGGGTATTGGCGCCAAATGAAAACATGAAACCGAGGCTCGGAGTCATAATCCCGCTGTCGGATCTCGCGATACTCGGATCCTATAAATTCCCCGCAAGTCGCCGCCATCTTCACTCGGGCATTGATCAGGGTAGAGGGAGGGTGTGTTAGGTGGTCCTCTGTCCTGGTAGATCTCGTGCTGTGCTGTGCTGTGCTGTGTTCTGCAGTATCAGTCCAGTGGTGCTGTGTGCTGTGCTCTGTGCTTCTATGGGCATAGTTATTTCCCCAATATTCCCTAGTGTTTAAAAAATTTAAAAAAAGTTATAAAAAAAAATACAAAAAAATAATTAAAAAAAATTTAATTACAACAAAATTTGCAAAACCAATCCTGCAGTATAAGCCCATTGGTACTGCAATATTACCAAGTTCACACATTCTGCAGTATCTTGTGCTACATATAATGGAGAGCAAAAATTTGGAGGATAAAGTAGGGAAAGATCAAGACCCACTTCCTCCTAATGCTGAAGCTGCTGCCACTAGTCATGACATAGACGATGAAATGCCATCAACGTCGTCTTCCAAGCCCGATGCCCAATCGCCTAGTACAGGGCATGTAAAATCCAAAAAGCCCAAGTTCTCAAAAAATAGCAATTAGAGAAACTTAAAATCATCTGAGGAGAAACGTAAAGTTGGCATAATGCCATTTAAGACACGTAGTGGCAAGGAACGGCTTAGGCCCTGGCCCGTGTTCATGACTAGTGGTCCAGCTTCACCCAAGGATCTTAGCCCTCCTCCTCCTCCCCCCCTACAAAAAATTGAAGAGAGTTATGCTGTCAGCAACAAAACAGCAAACAACTCTGCCTTCTAAAGAGAAATTATCACAAATCCCCAAGGCGAGTCCAAGGGTGTTGGTGGCTGTCAAGCCTGACCTTCCCATCACTGTACGGGAAGAGGTGGCTCGGGAGGAGGCTATTGATGATGTAGCTGGCGCTGTGGAGGAACTTGATGATGAGGATGGTGATGTGGTTATTAAAAATGAGGCACCGGCAGGGGAAACAGCTGATGTCCATGGGATGAAAAAGCCCATCGTCATGCCTGGTCAGAAGAACAAAAAATGCACCTCTTCGGTCTGGATTTATTTTTATCCAAATCCGGACAACCAATGTATGGCCATATGTAGCTTATGTAAAGCTCAAATAAGCAGGGGTAAGGATCTTGCCCACCTAGGGACATCCTCCCTTATACGTCACCTGAATAACCTTCATAGTTCAGAGGTTAGTAAAGGAACTGGGGCTAAGACCGTCATCGGTACAGGGACACCTAAATCCCGTGGTCCAGTTGGATACACACCAGCAACACCCTCCTCGTCAACTTCCTCCACGATCTCCATCAGATTCAGTCCTGCAGCCCAAGTCAGCAGCCAGACTGAGTCCTCTCCAATATGGGATTCATCCGAGGAATCCTGTAGCGGTACGCCTACTACTGCCACTGCTGCTGTTGCTGCTGTTAGTCGGTCATCTTCCCAGAGGGGAAGTCGTAAGACCGCGAAGTCTTTCACAAAACAATTGACCGTCCAACAGTCGTTTGCCATGACCACAAAATACGATAGTAGTCACCATATTGCAAAGCGTATAACTGCGGCTGTAACTGCAATGTTCGTGTAAGACGTGTGCCCGGTGTCCGCCATCAGTGGAGTGGGATTTAGAGGGTTGATGGAGGTATTGTGTCCCCGGTACCAAATCCCGTCGAGATTCCACTTCACTAGGCAGACGATACCAAAAATGTACAGAGAAGTACGATCAAGTGTCCTCAGTGCTCTAAAAAATGCGGTTGTACCCACTGTCCACTTAACCACGGACATGTGGACAAGTGGTTCTGGGCAAACGTAGGACTATATGACTGTGACAGCCCACTGGGTAGATGCATCCCCTTCCGCAGCAACAGCTGCATCAGTAGCAGCATCTACAAAATGGCTGCTCGTGCAAAGACAGGCAACATTGTGTATTACAGGCTTTAATAAGAGGCACAACGCTGACAACATATTAGAGAAACTGAGGGAAATTATCTCCCAGTGGCTTACCTCACTTAGACTCTTATGGGGATTTGTGGTGTCAGACAATGCCAGTAACATTGTGCGGGCATTAAATATGGGCAATTTCCAGCACGCCCATGTTTTGCCAACACCATTAATTTGGTGGTGCAGCATTACCTAAAGAGTGACAGGGGTGTGTAGGAGATGGTTGCGGTGGCGCGCAAAATTGCTGGACACTTTCGGCATTCAGCCAGTGCCTACCGCAGACTAGAGGCACATCAAAAAAGCATGAACCTGCCCTGCCATCACCTCAAACAAGAGGTTGTGACGCGCTGCAACTTCACCCTCTATATGCTGCAGAGGATGGAGGAGCAGCAAAAGGCCCTTCAGGCCTACACAGCCACCTACGACATAGGCAAAGGAGTGGGGATGCGCCTGAGTCAAGCGCAGTGGAGACTGATTTCCGTGTTGTGCAAGGTTCTCCAGCCGTTTGAACTTGCCACACGAGAAGTCAGTTCCGACACTGCCAGCTTGAGTCAGGTCATTCCCCTGATCAGGCTGTTGCAGAAGCAGCTGGAGAAAGTGAGGGAGGAGCTGGTAAACCATTGCGATTACACCAAGCATGTAGCTCTTGTGGATGAAGCCCTTCGTACGCTTTGCCAGGATCCGAGGGTGGTCACTCTTTTAAAGTCAGAGGAATACATTCTGGCCACCGTGCTCAATCCTCGGTTTAAAGCGTATGTTGTGTCTCTGTTTCCGGCGGACACAAGTCTACAGCGGTGCAAAGACCTGGTGGTCAGGAGATTGTCCTCTGAAGAGGACCGTGACATGCCAACAGCTCCACCCTCATTTTCTTCCACATCTATGGCTGCGAGGTCAAAAGCTCAGTTTTCCTAAAGAGCCGCTGGCGGGGATGCTGATAACATCTGGTCTGGACTGAAGGACCTGCCAACCATTGCAGACATGTCTACTGTCGCTGCATTGGATGCTGTCACAATTGAAAAAATGGTGGATTATTTTTCTGACACCATCCAAATAGACATGTCAGACAGTCCATATTGTTACTGGCAGGAAAAAAAGGCAGTTTGGAAGCCCCTGTACAAACTGGCTCTATTTTACCTGAGTTGTCCCCCCTCCAGTGTGTACTCGGAAAGAGTTTTTAGTGCAGCGGGGAACCTGATCAGTGAGCGGCGAAGGAGGTTGCTTCCTCACAACGTTGAAAAAATGATGTTTATTAAAATGAATAATCAATTCCTCAATGAAGTACAGCACTGCCCTCCAGATAGTACAGAGGGACCTGTGGTTGTGGAGTCCAGCGGGGACGAATTGATAATGTGTGAGGAGGAGGAAGTACACACTGTAGGGGGAGAGGAATCAGAGGTTGAGGATGAGGACGACATCTTTCCTCAGTAGAGCCTGTTTAGTTTGTACACGGAGAGATGAATTGTTTTTTTGGTGTGGGGGCCAAACAAATTAATCATTTCAGCCACAGTTATTTGGTAGGCCCTGTCGCTGAAATGATTGGTTTGTTAAAGTGTGCATGTCCTATTTCAACAACATAAGGGTGGTGTCACGGGCACTAGGAGTCTTTGCCCAGGATATCACCAGATGATGGACTTACCAGAGTAATATAGCTGGTACCATGGTTCTCTGGTAGCAGGGTGACAACGGAACAGGAGAAACAGCAGATGGTGAGAGAATGCTCGAGGAAAGTCTATGACTAGCAGCAACTGGTAATGAATAGATGAATGTACACGAGGAACCAGATGGACAAGGAAACGTGAGGAGAGTCAGTGGTCTGCGTATAGCAAGTTGTACCACTGCTATAGTGAGGAGGAATGTCCAGGAGTAGCGAGGAGGTAGTGAGAGTCAGCGGTCTGCGTATAGCAAGTTGTACCGCTGTCTATAGTGAAGGAATGGAATCCAGGTGAAGGTAGGTAATGGGGAAGTCAGTGGTCTGCGTGTAGCAAGTTGTACCACTGCTATGTGAGAGGATACTTGAAACGGGTGTCACAGGGAACAGGAGTCAGTGGTCTGCGTCAGCAAGTTGTACCACTGCTATATATATGTGAGGAGGGGCACGAGGAGATGAATGTAAAGCAGAGTATACATGGGGCACACAGAACTTGATCCCACGATGATATCCATAATACAACAATAACTGACCAGCGCTGCTTGAAGTATACAAAGTCACAATAGCAATCCAGGCAATAGAAAACAAAGTCAATGGTAACAATAGCTTCAGTGGATAGGAGGCTCCGGAGAAGAACACAACTCAGTCCAGTTGGATATGCAAAACAAAAGCAAAGTCAATGGAAAGTATGCATACCGCGGTTCAGGAGAGCAGGCTGTCAGAGCGACGTGCAGGGATACCTGAAGGCTAAAGGCCGGCAGGAGGAGAGACCACTGGAGGGTGGAAGCGGTAATCAGGTTGGTGCAGCGCACGGCAGGTAATCCAGAATCAAAGAAGCAATACTCAGGAAGCAGTAGTAAGTGAAACTGGAAACATGATGAACACGGGAGAGTTGAGGCGGTCTGGTATCCAGTAGTAATGGTAACGGAGGCAGCGGGGAGCTGACACGATAAACACAGGAGAGTTGAGACAATCAGGAACTCTGAAGTAGTAACGGAGGCAGCGGATAGGAATCAGCTGATTGCAGGCACGATGAACACAGGAGAGTTGAAGTGGTCTGGCAACCACAATAGCAGTAAACAGGAATCAGCAGAAGCTGAATACACGAGGAACACAGGAACACCTTCAGAGGCTCATGGGGAATGAGACTCCAAGATCAGGCAACCAGGTAATGATCACAGGTGGTTTAAATAGGGAGGGTTGCCTGATCATCCAATCAATTAAAAGCAACAGGTATTGAAGGTTTGATAAGGGCTGCACATGCGCAGACCCTCAGGATGGCGGACGGCCACGGTTCCTGAACACACGGGAAATGGCACTCACAGTCCGGTGAGTGACAGGTGGGTGGGAGGGCCCAAGGACAATTCCATCTTGCAACTCTTTTTTTGGCATTATGTGACCATTCAACAGTCGTTTGCCATGTTCAAAAAGTAAAAGAAAATGTCAACAAATTCAAAAAATTAAATCAAAAGTTAAATGCCCTGTCATTATTTAAAACAAGAGGTTTTGACGTGCTAGAATTAGTGTAGTGTTAATATGTTATAAACACTACACTTGGAACTTGGAGGAGGGATTGTGGCCCCGGTACCAAATTGGGTACCGGGGCCACCCCCCTACGCAGTCCAGATACTTGTTTGGTGGAATTCTGACCAGTTGAGGGTGTATTTATTATTTTGTGGCCCCGATATCAAATTGGGTACCGGGGCCACCCCACTACGCAGTCCAGATACTTGTTTGGTGGAATTCTGACCAGTTGAGGGTGTATTTATTATATTGTGGCCCCGGTATCAAATTGGGTACTGGGGCCACCCCACTACGCAGTCCAGATACTTGTTTGGTGGAATTCTGACCAGTTGAGAGTGTATTAATTATATTGTGGCCCCGGTATCAAATTGGGTACCGGGGCCACCCCACTACGCAGTCCAGAATTTTTTTTTGGGGAATTCAGAGCCGTGGAGGGTTTTTTATTAATTATATTGTGGTGACCACTCCTCTACGCAGTCCAGGTACATTTTTTGGTGCGAATCATACCAGTTGATGGTTTTCTTATTATATTGTGGTGACCACTCCTCTACGCAGTCCAGATACATTTATTGGTGCGAATCATACAAGTTCAGGGTTTTTAAATTATATTGTGGTGACCACTCCTCTACGCAGTCCAGATACATTTATTGGTGCGATTCATACCAGTTGATGGTTTTCTAATTATATTGTGGTGACCACTCCTCTACGCAGTCCAGGTACATTTTTTGGTGCGATTCATACAAGTTCAGGGTTTTTAAATTATATTGTGGTGACCACTCCTCTACGCAGTCCAGGTACATTTTTTGGTGCGATTAAGACCAGTGTATGGTTTTCTTATTATATTGTGGGGACCACTCCACTACGCAGTCCAGAAAGATACCTCGTTGCAACGTTTTGGACTAATAACAATATTGTGAGGTGTTCAGAATACACTGTGAATTAGTGGAAATGATTGTTATTGAATGTTATTGAGGTTAATAATAGCGTAGGAGTGAAAATAAGCCTAAAAACTTGATTTTTGAACTTTTTATGCTTTTCTAAAAAAAAATCCGAATCCAAAACCTTAAATCCGAACCAAAACCTTTCGGCAGGTGTTTTGCAAAACAAATCCGAACCCAAAACATCACGAAAATCCGAATCCAAAACACGAGACACCAAAAGTCGCCAGTGCACATCCCTAATATATATACATCTTTGCAGCAGAGTTTGGCTGTTCCTCGCACAATTTTAAGCGTCTTATATAAAAATGATGATTATAATCACCTGTTTGGTATGATTGGTTAATCATACACCTGACTATAATCCTACAAAACCCCTGACTTTGCAAGTGTACCTAGAAGAATTTATGCTGTTTTAAAGGCAACGGGTGGTTAAGCCAAATATTGATTTTAGTTAGATTTCTCTTCTGTTCATTCACTTTGCATTTTGTTAATTGATAAAAATAAACTATTATAGCTTCTAAGTTTGAAAGCATTCTAACTTTACAGCATTTTTTCCACACTCGCCTAGAATTATTGCACAGTATATATATATATATATATATATATATATATATATATATATATATATATATATAGTATAAAACCAGATGTAAACACTGGCGCTCAATGCAGTATTGTATATATGAAGTAATGGAATTCAAGCCCACATATACACCTCTTCCACGTGAGGAGGCAGCCTTCCTTCAAGCTCTAGCTGGCAAGGCCAATAATGGATATAATAGGTACAACAGAAGGAGGGCGCATTGGTGATGTTGACAGATTATACTGTACAAGGTGGGTGCAAACATAAATTAAATAGACATTAGGATATAGTATAAGTCTCTGGGTTGGTATCCAACAATGTATGTAATTAGTCCAGTCTCAAATCCAAATGCTAGACAGAATGACCGAACGTATCAGATACTGATGTGTAGAGAATCAATTCTGATGCCACAGTAAAAAAGATGCAATTGCTACTCATATAAAGCTTGCTTAACCAGTGTACCACAGCTTACAAACTCTCCAATCATATGTCAGAAAAGGACAGAGATAAACAGGAGGTATATAGAGTAGTGCAGTTTTTCAGATAACAGTCAAATAGGTGGGAGCGTACCAGAAAGTAATATAAAACCAGCTTATCTGTATCAGGGTCTCCAAAAGGGAATCACGACTCCCCCTAGTATGTCAGGAACAGGCAAAACAGCAAATGAAGTATACGGTAATTATTAGCCTCGGGCAGCCGTCCCCATGCAATCACCGCTATCAAACTCCAATCAGCAAAAATAGTAGAGATAGAGGAGCCATATAGTGTAGTAATTTATGTAATTTATGTACAAAGAGTTTATTCAGCAATCATATAAAATGCAAACTCACATTATTACTTATAGGAAGCTGGAAACATGAATACATATATAAGCCCAATCCCTTTTCCCTCTGCATTAAGATCTACAAGAGATACATAGATGATATCCTTATGGTTTGGGAGGGTGATGAGGATTCCATCAATTCATTCCTTGCATATATTGGTACTAATAATTATAATCTTAAATTCACAGCCAATTGGAATACCACCAGCATTGAGTATCTAGATCTAGTACTCACAAGAACTAACAGGGTCGAAACGAAGAACTTTGTTAAAACGGTCGATACCAATAGCTATCTCCACTTTAAAAGTGGTCATGTAAGAAAATGGAAATTGAACATCCCATACTCCCAATTCTATAGGATAAAAAGAAATAGCAGCAATGACTCCCAATGTAGGGAACAACTACATATGTACGCACAACGCTTTCAGGAAAGAGGCTACCCAGATAAACTCATTTCAGAAGCCCTAATGAAAATTGAAGGGATCAACAGAACTGACCTATTACAATACAAAGTCAGGGACAATCAAAAGGGACGCATCCCCTTTATCACCAATTATAATTCTTGCGAATATAGAATAAGGTCCACCATCTCCAAACATTGGGAGATTTTACGTATGGACCCCATTTTAGCCACCATTCTTCCTACAAGACCTGACATTATCTTCCGCAAAAATAGGAACTTGAGAGATGCTCTTGCACCTAGCATGATACCTAACATTCACACCAACACTTCCAACACATTCTTAACGGTTAAGGGTTTCAACAAGTGCAGTCATTGCAATATTTGCAGGTTTGCGAGCCCTGATAAGAAAATATTCTACAACCATGATAATAGCCAGAAGTTCAATATAAAAGAATTTATGAATTGCCAAACATCTTCTGTTATATATCTACTAGAATGTTCCTGTGGTCTTAAATACATAGGCAAAACAAAAAGACCATTAAAACTAAGAATCCAAGAACATGTCCGGAATATTAAGAACAAAATCGAATCCCACTCTGTCTCCAGACATTTTAGTTCTGATCCAAACCACCTTACATTTAAGGGAATAGAGAACGTGTGCCTGGGACGTCGAGGCGGGCATCTCCAGTCCAAACTCTCCAAAAGGGAGATGTTCTGGATTTTCCAGTTGAACACACTTACCCCTTCTGGTCTCAATGAAGGCTATGAAATTGCACCTTTTTTATAGTTATGTGTCTTATTACATTTTAGATTATTTTTATGACATATTTTACTAAATAACTGTGGGCCGTTTATGGTTGATGGCTATTTTTGTTTAAAATGGCCACATACTCATGTTACTCGGGGTGCATAAGACGGCACCTAAATACGTATTCACATTTCAGCATATGTCCTCTTAAATTAAGTTTTATGAATTGTTTTGATACATAGTTTTTACATGGTTATTTGTGTGTTTATTCCATGTTTTATTTGCCATGTTATTATTTTATTGAATTTTATTATTTCCAAACACTGTATTAATATTTTATCTTGCATGTATGCACATTATATCCCCCTTACCTAAGATGGCCACTGTAGACTTCACATAACAATAATTTATGCTGGGTGCCCTTATCCAAAATGGCCACTGCACTCGTTTCTACTGCTACTGGCCATAGGCCTTGTACACATGAATCAGGTACTGGACATGTTTCACCAGTGTCCAGGGATATAGACCTGTGTACTTCTAGAATATATCACTGAATCCTCTATTCTGTAGGGTGATTCGCGCATGCGCGGTAGCGTCCGCGCACTGCGCATGTGCAAAGTGGCCGCCATATACACTATTTAAACAAGCCCTTCACATGGGTCACTTGTTTTTCCTCCTGAAGAAGTCTATTAAGACAAAATGCGTTGAGGCCCCACTACTGCTGTATATGCTAATTAGGTCACACTACCATCCATAGAGTATATACCATGATACTTCTGTGTGGAGATCATTGGTAATACTTGTAGAACCTTCCAGGGATCCATACTGGTACAAGCTGACCCACTGCCTAATACAGATAACCTTTTATTTACTTTGCATAATGTGAGTTTGCATTTTATATGATTGCTAATATGAACACTCAAATGAAAGTATAATAGCGCTTATTGGATTCACACCAAAACAATAAATATTGCAGGCTTATCTGATGTTTTGGATAGTGTGACTGTTATGGCCAACAATGCGGCATAAACTTGTAGAGCTATGCGGTAGAGGTCTTCACCTATAGCAGCCGCCTTTGCCGTAGAGACTAGATGCGCTCACAGGTACTCGGATGCCCCCAGGACTTACACTCCGTATTGTACAAGTTTGTGTCCACACGGCGGCGCACAGGTACAGGAGGTAATACACGGAGTAGTGTCCGTTCACAGATCTGCGGAGTGGCCAAGCACAGGTGGAGATGACAGGTGCTAGCTAGATAAGGGTCACAGGCAAATGTTTAGAATCTGACTACAGGCAAAAGATCAGGGTCAAGGGGCAAATATTCAGAAACCAGGTGAAGGCAAAAGATCAAGGTCACAGGCAAATGTTCAGAATCCAGTTGCAGGCAAAAGATCAGGGTCACAGGCAAATATTCAGAATCCAGGAACAGGCAGAGCTCATACACGAATTAACAATCAGAGGATAAACACCAACAGGGTTCAGAAGCAGGCAGCACTACTGTGAACAGAACGCTATAACCGGCAGTGAGGCTCAGACCTCACTGCCTTAAATAATACTAAGAGCCAATCAGGACAGAGGAGGACAGGGCAGACAATCAGCCTCAGGAGGCTGCTAATTAATTCCTAGCTAGAACTGGCATAGATAATAACATAAACCAGGAAGCATTTATACAAATATAAATGAACCAGTTTAAATCATATGAGAGCTCCCCCTGGAGTTGGAGGCTGTCCCTACACCCTCCTACATCTATGCCACAAGGATAATCCCAAAGAATAATAACAGAGCATAGAAACTAAAGCACGCACCCGGCTGCTAAATCACGACAGGATGCCGTGTACCGCCGCGGCTCGTGACAGTGACAGGATGGACCGCCAATGCCACCCTGTCTGGGAACCCTGACATCCAGGCTTTGTAGGAAACTTCTTAAAAAATTATTTAATGAGTCTCTCAGCGTGAAGACGCCTCTGTGGTATCCAAGTTCGCTCTTCTGGGCCATAACCCTTCCAATGGACTAGGAACTGGACCTGCCCTTGAACCTTCCTTGAGTCCAGAATTTTTTCAATGATGAACTCGCGGTCTCCATTTATAAGCAGAGGCTGAGGCCTTTTAGAGGAAGATTGATTGTGTTTGCTGGGAGCAACACGGCTTTTTTCAGAAGAGAACAATGGAAAGTAAAGGGAATTTTTAAAGATGTGGTAGTGTGAGTCGGAATGCCACTGGATTCACTTTCTTTTCAATCAATAATGGCCCGATGAATCGGGGACCAAGTTTCTTGCAAGGTTGCCCTTAATTTAATGTAACGTGTGGGCAACCATACCCGAGGAAAAGGGAGGTCGACAATAAAGTCCATGGAAATATGGGTCCATGGCCTGTTTGGAATTGGCAAGGGTAGAAGTTGACCCGAAGGACGGATTCTGGAAGACTTGTTCCTGGCACATTCTGGGCAAGCGCGGACATAATTTTCCTCATCAGACGACAAGGTGGGCCACCAAAGCCAGCGAGAAAGTATTTCTATGGTTCTCTGGATACCGGGATGACCTGCTGAGCGGCTATCGTGGCATTCGATGAGGGCCGACTTCCTCAGTTGAACTGGGACAAGCAATCTTTCAGCGGGTGTCTGAGCTGGAGCAATTTTCTGAAAACGGCGAAGTGTGACCCCGAGATCCTGAGTTAGACTGACATGAATGGAGTTCGAGGAAATTATAGGTTGCAGGTCAGGAGGCTGAGTATGGGATGCCATAAAACTCCGCGACAGAGAATCAGCCTTGGTATTCTTTGATCCTGGTCGGTAAGTGATGAGGAAATTGAACGTGTAAAAAACAAGGCCCGGCAGGCCTGTCGAGGATTTTGAGTTTTGGCGGTCTGAATATACTGAAGGTTTTTGTGGTCAGTGAAGATGGTAATAATGTGAGATGCTCCTTCTAACCAATGCCGCCATTCTTCGAGGGCCCACTTGATGGCCAATAACTTCCTATTCCCAACATCATAATTAATTTCGGCAGATGAGAATTTCCTGGACAGATACGCACATGGGTGCAATTTTTTGCTTTGAGGATCCCTTTGAGAGAGAATGGCGCCTCCTCCTACATCCGAGGCGTCTACTTCTACAATGAACGGGATTGAATATCCAGCTCAGGATCTGGATGTTTGAGAACGGGTGCAGATGTGAAGGCGACTTTAAGGGCAGAAAAGCTTGCCAACGCCTCCGAAGACCAATTAGCTGGGTCTGCGCCCTTCCGGGTGAGGGCAGTAATAGGAGTCACCAAGGAGGAAAAGGAACATATAAACCTCCGGTAATAGTTGGCGAAGCCAAGAAACCTTTGGATCGCCTTGAGGTTAGTAGGAAGAACCCAGTCTTGGATTGCTTGGACTTTACTGGGGTCCATGGATAAGCCATCTGAAGAAATGATGTAGCCTAAGAAGGCCATCCTAGGGACTTCGAACTCGCACTTCTCCAATTTTGCATAGAGGTGGTGTTGACATAACTTCTCCAAAACTTCCCAGACGTGTTGGCAGTGCTAGGACAAGGACTGTGAGTGAATTAAAATATCATCTAAATAAACCTCAACGGTCCTACCCAAAAATTCTCGCAAGATGTCATTGATTAGATCTTGGAAGGCTGCCGGGGCGTTACACAATCCAAATGGCATCACCAAATATTCATAATGCCCTGAGAGGGTGTTAAAGGCCGTCTTCCATTCATCTCCCTGTCTGATGCGGATGAGATTATAAGCGAGCTGGTCGAACAGAACAGAAATCAAGGGCAGCGGATAAGTATTTTTAATTGTGATCTTATTCAGCCCGCGATAGTCGATGCAGGGTCTCAGACTGCCATCTTTCTTATCCACGAAGAAGCACCCAGCACCTACAGGAGATTTGGAGGGGCAGATGAACCCTTTCTTCAGGTTCTCCTCCACGTACTGTTCCATGGCTTGTGTTTCAGGGGCAGACAAAGAATACAGACGCCCTTTGGGCAGCTTTGAATCCGGCACAAGTTTGATAGCGCAGTCATAAATCTCGATGAGGCGGGAGAGAGTCAGCCTTCTGTTTACAGAACACATAACTGAAGTCCTGGTAGGATGCAGGCAACAATTCCAGACTAGGCTGCAGAATTCTGAGAGGCAGGATCAAACAAGACGTAGAGCACTCTGGACTCCAATGGATAATTTCCCCTCTTTTCCAGTCAATAAGGGGATTATAGCTGCAAAGCCAAGAATACCCCAGAATCAATGGTGCAGAGGGACAGGTGATGAGGTAAAATGAGAGTTCCTCCGTATGGAGGGCTCCCACAGACAACTGAACCAGTGGAGTCTTAGTGAGAATTCTACTCCTAGGCAAGGGGTTACCATCCAAGCCACAGGTGGCAATGCTCAAACCTAACTTGATATCCGGAATGTCAAGCGTCTGAGCCAAGCGTATATCCAGGAAGTTACCTGTCGCACCACTATCAAGGAAAGCTGTCATATCCATGAATTTTGTATGGAAGGCTAGACGTCCAGGAACTAACAAAGAATTTTCTGAAGAGATAATTTGAAGACCTAAGTGCACCTCTTCGTCAGCGCTTAGGCTTTGGCGTTTCCTGACTTATCGGGACAAGAACGTACAAGGTGACCTGGTTGGCCACAATACAAACAAAGGCCTAGTGAGTGTCTTCTGGAGCATTCCTCTGGAGGCAGACAGTAAGCACCCAGCTGCATGGGCTCAGGAGAATCCAGCAGGGTAGCACAAGAACTGGGTGGTGAGCCAACAGGTATGGACGATTCCTGTTCAGTTTTCCTCTCTCTGATTCGATGGTCAATTTTAATGACGAGTTGCATCAAATCTTCCAGCGAGACGGGTACCGGATACTGGACTAATGAGTCCTTAATTTGCTCAGTGAGACCCAAGCGGAACTGACTCCGCAGTGCCGGATCATTCCAGGCGCTATCGGTGGACCATCGCTGGAATTCCGCACAATATTCTTCAGCGGAACAACGTCCTTGCCTTAATGCATGGAGATGAGACTCAGCTGAGGCCACCCTGTCTGGGTCATCGTATAGTAACCCCAGGGCCTGGAAGAAGGCATCCACGGTCTGCAAGGCGGGACTGGTTGAAGGAAGGGAGAAGGCCCAAGACTGAGGGTCGCCCTCTAGTAGAGAGATAATGATCCCTACCCTTTGCTGTTCAGAACCAGAGGAGCGGGGTCTCAGGCAGAAGTACAACCTGCAACTCTCTTTGAAGTTGCGGAAAGCAGACCTGCTTCCAGAGAACCAGTCAGGCAAGTTCATTTTTGGCTCTGGTGTGACGCCAGCGGGGGCTTGCTGAAGCTGCAGGTTTCTGGAAGCCTCTTCTTGAGCTGCCAAACGCTGGGATAAGCCCTGTACGACTTGAGAAATCGCCTGGATCTGGTTAGCCAGGACCTGGGCTGGAGAAAGGTTCGGGTCGCTGTTGTCCATGGCAATATAACACCAATCTTCACGGCCGGTTATAATGTTAGGAACTCCTCCAGCTGATACAAGAAAACCCGAAATCTACTCCGACAGCCAGGTGTTCACTGGAGCCCCTAGTGGTGGGGACAGACTTGGCCGGAGGCTAACAGAGGGTCGAGAGTTGTGTACCGGCTATGGAGAACCCAGGGATAGGGTGTTATGGTGGACAGCAGCGTGGGGTTCAGGCAGGGTTGGTGCCGGCAGCAGACAACGTATCCACAGAACAAACCAAGGTTAGAGGTCACAGGCACAGGTTCGGAATCCAGGGACAGGCGAAAGATCAGGGGCAGTAGCAGAGAAGCAAAATCCAGGTTCAGGCAATTGGTCAGGGTCAGAAGCACAGGTTCAAGGTCCAGGAACAAGCAAGGGTCATACACGGGACATCTATCATAGGTTAAACACCAAGCACAGAGATAAAGTAGCAGGCAGCAGAACTGTAAACAGGACGCTATAACCGGCAGTGAGGCTCAGTCCTCACTGCCTTAAATAGTCCAAGTAACCAATCAGGAAAGAGCCCTCCAGAATCCCCAGGAGCAGCCTAATTGATACATAGCCCCGCAAACCAATGAGGAGAGAGAGAGAGAGCTGCTAATGAAAATGCTGAGCAGCTGAATCTATACAGACCTGCGCGCGCCCGGCTATTTGGCAGCTGGCCGGGCGCGGCGGCAGGAGAACTACAGCGTCCTGGTTGTTGCCCAGGCAACCGGGACGAAGACCCCGGAAATTACGTCTCGGTCGTCATAGCGACGGCCGGGACAGCTGCAGAGGGAAGGTGAGAGTCTCTGCGGTGCCCGTGGCCGCCGCGACTGCTAACAGTTAGTTATTCACATGAATAGACTTAATTAGCCTTAATGAGGACTTCCTCTCAAAGCTACACAACAGATTTCTCAAACAAATGCTTTTTGCATCAGACATATACCTCAGAAATGAATGCATTTCTTATGCAAAGTGTCACACGATATAACAAAACTAGTACATCTGCAATTATATAAATAAGTGTCCTGCGCTATTTCCTTTAAATACATTCATACAATAAGTTATTTATAAGTGATCCAGCCACAGATGGAATAAATGGCGTAATATTTATAAGGCAGAGTTTTCAGATATCAAAGATGATTCCAAGTAGAGCTAAAACTTGTAATACGCTCCAGATTATGTGTCACAATATTTTCAATAAACTCAACTTTATCTCCCAAAAGAAGGTATATTTAATATCACAATACATATGTAGACAAGCAATTGCCAGTACATTAAAAATAGAGATGCTCAGGCTCGATTTCCCGAGAATCGAACACACCCGAACTTAGCAGATTCAAGAACCGAGACGAGCTGGCTCGGTACTTTCGTGCTCCCTCGGAAGGCAAAACATCATTGTTACGTCGTCAGAATTGAAAATGAGGCAAAACATCATCGTTATCTCGTTGGATCTCATATCTCGCAAGTTTTGGATTCTATAAGTACCGCCCTCCATGGCGATCCAGCGCCATGTCACAAAGGAAGACAGAAGAGGTAGCACAGTTCTTTAAAGTCTCTAGTGCAGTTGGTCCGTTATCTTAGTTAGTGGAGACTTTGAAGAACACTGCTACCTCTCCTCTTTTCTGACATTCAGGAGAGCTCCATTGCTCCATTGCTAATTGTCATTGGTGAAATACACATTAATAGGTCTGGCAGGCTTGGTCTTCTAAATCTGCAGTCATATTGTACTGTGTTAAATAGGTAACATACAAAGAGGAGAGCGCCATTGCTCCATTGCTAATTGTCATTGCTGAAATACAAATAATAGGTCTGGAAGGCTTGGTCTTCTAAATCTGCAGTCACATTGTACTGTGCTATATAGGTAAAACACAAAGAGGAGAGCTCCATTGTTAATTGTCATTGCTGAAATAGAAACAATAAGGCTGGCAGTGTTGTTCTTAATCTGCAGTCACATTGTACTTTGCTATCAAAACAGATTCACAGAAGTACACAGAAGACCAGAAGCAACAAGCAGCTGCTGGCACCAGTCATGATGATAGTAATCCCTCTACATCATGTGCTAAAGCCTATGTTGAAGTGCATAGTGTTTTTAAGTCAGGGAAACAAAAATGTAAAAAAGCACCTTTTATCTTGGTCAAGAGAAAAAGACCTGTAATCCAGAAAAAAATAAAATTGCCAACATTGCATTCTACACACGCAGTGGCAAGGAAAGAATGAGGCCTTTGCCATTCTCTATGAGTGCTAATTCAGCAACTGTCACTGAGGCATCTTCTTGTAAGGTCTGTCATGACCAAGCAAGACCTTGTCATTCGGACTGAAAAAGTGGTGTCCAAATACTTTTACATGTAAAAGCAGAGCTTGAAGAAAACAGTAGGGCATTAGAGGAAAATGTATGTTCAGAATTAGAAATGAAACAAATCCCTGAGGAGAGTCTATCCACGAGTGCTATGTGTAATCCTGAACCTGTCTTATAGTGCACCCAGAAAGACGGCCTCTTTCAGCATTTCTGCAGATGTGTGCATGAACAGCGTAAGTATAGCCGGTGATACAAAAACTGAGGATAACACTTTGGAATTGCAACAGGATGAGGGGGATATTTGTGTAGATGACGAGGGTGCTAATAAGGATGTTAATGAGGATGATGTTGCTTGTGTAAGTCCTGCCCCAGTGAAAGCAGTTCTTGCACGTGATAAGAAGAAGGCCATTGTCATGCCTGGGCATAAGACCAAAAAATCCACCTCTTATGTGTGGAATTATTTTTACCCAAATCCTGATAACAGTTGTCTAGCCATTTGTAGCATTTGTAAAGCCACAGTCAGTAGGGACCTTAACTATCTAGGAACCTCATCCATGTTACGCCATTTGAAGCGAGTACATGGCAAGCTGTTCGTAAAATTGGAAACTTATGCTAAAAAAATAACAACAACCAGTCCATCATCAGCTAGGTCCCTTCTCTTAGCTAGATACCTTCACCTGCAAACTACACCCACAATATCCTCAGTAGCGATCAGAGTTATTCCTGCATCCAAGTTACTCAGGCTAGATGACTCCTCCATTATCCTGAGTTCCTCAGAAGAATTCTTGAGCAATTGTCCCACTGCTGCTGCTGCTGCAATGAGTGAATATTGATCCCAGAAGCAGACCAAGAAGAAGACTACTAGTAGTTTACAACAATTGACTGTTAAACAATCATTTGCAAGAGGAAGCAAGTATGAAAGCTGTCACCCAGTCTAAAAAGGGATCACAGACGCCATGGCGACTATGCTAGTATTAGATCTGCGTCCAAAATTCACTATTAATGCAGTTTGTTTTAGACAATTACTTGAGGTCTTGTGTCCCCGTTACCAAATTCCATCACAACACCATTTTACTAGAAAAGCTATTCCTCACCTCTACCAGATGGTTCGTAAAAATTTAATTATTGGGCTACAAAATGCCATTCTACCCACTGTATACTTAACCACAGATATGTGGACAAGCGGAACTGCGCAAACTAAAGATTATATGACTGTGACAGTCCACTGGGTTGGTGAATCGCCTTCACCAGCAGGAACAGCAGCAGCATGTACCCAAGTAAATCACATTTTTCCTGAGGCAGGCTACTCTGTGTATCACCGGCTTCATTTAGAGGCATACAGCTGATAATCTGTTACAAAAACTAAGGGATGTCATTACAACATGGCTTCCGCTTGGACTCTCCTCAGGATATGTAATTTCTGATAACGTCACCAATATTGGCAGAACATTACAGCTGGGTGAATTTCATCACATTCCCTGTTTGCTCACACAATAAACTTGGTGGTGCAGAGCTTTTTAAACAATGACAGTGATGTGTTGGAGATGCTGTCTGTGGCCCGTAAAATATCTGGACATTTCCGGCACTCGGCAATAGCATGTAGGAGATTGCAACAGCTACAAGAGCAATTTTATTTGCCCTGCTACCAACTGAAGCAAGAGGTGGTGACAAGGTGGAATTCCACCCTGTATATGCTTCTGCGAATGGAGGAACAGCGCAAAGCCATCCATGCTTACTCCACAAGCAATGACATTGGGAAAGGAGGGGGATGTATTTTACTCAAGCGTTGTGGAGAATACTTTTCGTGTTGTGCAAGGTGCTGAAACCATTCGAAGTAGTCATCTGAGAAGTGAGTTCAGACACTGCTAGGTTGAGTCAAGTGATTCCCTTAATTATACTTTTGGAAAAGCAGCTTGAGAAACTGAAGGAGAAGATGAAACAAAGCAATTACGCAAAGTATGTCAGAATTGTAGATCAAGTACTTTATTCGCTTCACCAGGATTCAAGAGTTATCAAGATCTTGAAATCGGATCACTACATTTTGGCGACTGTTCTTGATCATCGGTTTAAGAGCTATGTCTTCTCTTTGTTTCCAACTGACCCAGATCTGAAGAGATGCAAGGAGCTCCTGGTGAGCAAAATTACAGCTCAAGTGATGCGTGACAGGACGGCGTCTCCTCCTTTAGTTTCGCACTCAACTGCTGCTATCAAAAAACTTTAGCTTTCCCAAGAGACCCAGGGATGATGCAGATGACTCAAAACAACATTTTGACATCTGGGGGTAAATGTATCAAGCCGAGAGTTTTCCAGCGGGTTTGAAAAGTGGAGATGTTGCCTATAGCAACCAATCAGATTCTAGCTGTCATTTTGTAGAATGTACTAAATTAATGATAGCTAGAATCTGATTAGTTTTTCAAACCCGCCGGAAAACTCTCAGCTTGATACATTTACCCCCTGGTCTGCACTAAAAGAATTGGCCAAAAAACGTTACACCTCTGCCGTAACTCCACCTGATCCTACTATCAACATGCAAAGGATGGTGGCGGATTATTTTCTCGACAGCATAGAAATAGACACATCAGACAGTCCCTGGGAGGAAAGTTTTACTGGGAGGAAAAAAGGGAATTTGGAAACCCATGTACCAACTCTCTTTGCACTGCCTAAGCTGCCTACCCTCCAGTGTGTACTCGGAAAAGGCTTTCAGCACAGCTGGGAACCTTGTCAACGATCAGCGTAGGAGGCTTCTTCCTCAAAATGTGGAAAAGATGATTTTCAAAAGAATGAATTTCAAGTTCCATGAGGAAGGCCTTTAACGCCAATTACATCAAAATAATGAGACTTCTGTAATGATGGATTCCAGCGGTGATAATTAATAATGTGTGAGGATGATGTACACACTGATGAGGGTGAGGATGAGGCTGAGGATAATGACAACAACATCTTGCCACAGTAGAGTTAATTAATAGCACTGTTCCCTTAGGTGCCTTAATTGTTAGCTTGTTTTGTGGGGGCCCAAGCAAACCAAACACATCAGCCTCAAAAGTGGCAGTCCTTGTCCCTGAAGTGCTTGGTTTCTTAAAGTGTGCATGTCCTTTTTGAGATCCAACATAAGCAAACACCCCAAAGTCACGAACGCTGGGAGCATGTTCGTGACATGTACTATTTTAAATGTACAATAGTGCACTAGCTGTAAGTGTATTTTCTTTTACTGAGCAATATCATATTGGTGGGGCAGGGACTGATGTGAATGAGTTCTCTGTACAGCGCTGCGGAGTTAGTGGCGCTATATAAATAAATGATGATGATGATGATTGGTGTGATGCGCTTGATGAAAGTGATTGCTAATATAATTTTTGGTTGTCTGAGGGAATGTTTTGTGAGGTCGGTTATCAACGATGTAATAATGTTTGAAACGCTATATGGATGATCATCAGTCACATTAGAAAAATAATGTATATTGTCATGTGATTTTAGGAATAATGTAAGCAGAAAATAATTGGCGGTGGAGGTTCATGCCTACAAGTCTATTATGTATACTAAATATAAACAAAATATATATATAAAAAATAGCACAAACTGACAGATTCCACATGCCTATGCATGTGTAACTAAATGTTTGATTATTTAAGTTAACTATACTTGATGAAATTAACCTTTACTGTGCATGTACCTGTGTATATGTCCATGTTATATGTATATGCCCAAGTTAAGTATTGTCATCATGCTTATCTGATGCACTTGGTAAGACAAGTTACATTGAAGACTGGTATGAGGGGATCAGAACCTGTGTGGTGAGGGAGTGACAGCCAGGGACCTAGGACGGAGGGAACGAGGTCCTGGGGATCCCCTTTGTATACTGAGGAGCTCGTCCTTGGCCTGCTGCTATGAGGGGCCAAAGTACAACATCACTGACAGATTACTAATAAAATGGGATCAATTATCTAACATTGTGGCAGGATGAAAGAAAGGAGAGGCAGCAAACATTGAAGGGGCTGAGAGAGAAACATGTGAAGTGTCACCCCCTAAGAGAAGGGGTGATTCTGCAGCTGAGAGCATCACATAGAGAGTGCCTGTCAGCAATTAACTGAGAGATTTTACCCCGGCAGAGGAAGGGTGAGAGATATTATTGTCACAGAGGAGGGGTGAGTAATAATACCCTGCAGCAAAGTGGTGGGAGATAATATCGCCTCAGCAAGGGGGTGAATGAACACTGTTGTGAGAGATGAATATGATCTTAAAAGCTACAGGTTTTTAAATGCGACTGCCCCATTAATATTCTGTTCATGTAGTCTTCAAAGAGACTTTGTAAAATGATCTGCATGTGCGGAAATGCTCTATTCCTCTTTATCTATGCCCAGGAGCTAGCCAGGGCTAGATAAGTAGGTGCACTGCCTATCCTGTGCACCTCAACACTAAACACAGTGACAGGGAGAAACAAAATTGGGCCCAACATGTGGCTTGAGCACTCAGAGATGGAGCTAGTGCTTGTAGGACACAGGCTGAGTGCAGTGTGCCAAACCGGATCAACACCCTTGTCTAGGTGTACAAGAGACCAAGCTTGACAAGGAGCAGTTGGCCCCAGTTGTTGTGGAGGAAGCCTTTCCCCTTCATGGCACACATGACTAGAGAGTCCAACAGATAGGTGAAGAACAAATGGTTGGAGTGCTGATGTGCTGTCTGGAACCACGTATGGAGCAGTGTTGGGCCCGGTGCTGACGCATGTAGTGTCACTTAAACCATTTGAGTGGGAAGCAAGGAGAAGGATGCTCCGCAAGAGGAGTCACAACTACATTGGCATTTGTATAGTGCCCTTCGTTGAGGATTATGGTGAGCAAAGATAGATAGAGTTTGTAATGTGATGTCTGTATATTGCCCTTCCTTGAATGATTGGGGGGAGAGGCAGATTACCTGCGTGTGATATCCTGCTCCCATCAGAGCTTGGTGCTGAGGGAAACAGTGTATCCAGACAGACTATTGAGAGTAAAGATGTCATGCTCCCACTGTTGTGAATAGTGATGGCTGTTGAGAGCTGGAAAAGCGTGGGAAAATGCAAGTGAGCATGCTTGAAAGTAAATAAACCTGGCCAAAATTGTATTTGTAGAGTTATGAGAAAGGGTTGCAGTCAAGGAGGAAGCCTCTACGTCTTGTTGTGATGGTGAGTCAAAGGGAGTCAATCATCCTCTGAGGACACAGAGGTACTGTAATGCTAAAATAATAAATAAAATGATATATGTGTGTGTTCACCTCAGTGGGAAAATGTATTAGCTGGGAGGAGCCCCAGAGAGCCACCTGTTATTGCAGTAATAGTGCACATTATTACCGTTAGTATGGTAATTTCCACATTGATTTTTGCTTACAGCACTGAAATCCGCGTTAAAATTACCGTACTAATGGGAATAGTATACATCCCACATTATTCTCTCAAGTAACATTGTCACTTGAATTCCCCCTTATAAGTAGCAGACTACTTAAGTAGATAACATATTTTTTAATTGTTTTTAACTTAATTACTTTTCAACTGTTCTTTAAAGGGAGGCATTTCTAATTATAAGTGTGATATTTCAATCAAGAGTGTGCATATATGTATAGTGTATGTTTCTTTTTGTATATGTGTGTTTAGTTATGAATTAATATATTACTTCATGTACTGCATAAAATAATTTTAAATTCAAATTTGATATAAATTGCCATAGAATTGAGAACCCTTTTATGCCACACACATAATTGCAAGAATACCTGACAAAACAATATTTAATTAAAACATTTTTAAGATAAATCATTCTGATATTTAAAATGTAAAAAATATTGATGTTCAGTTTTAAAAAAAAATGGAGCTATCTTCTAAGTTTCTTTTAAAAACTTTAAAGTTTTGATGTCCTGTGAAATGTATGTTATTCAGTTTATGAGAACATTTATCCTTTTTTGAATTCAGCCTCATAAAAATAAGAAGAATTGCATGATCTAATGGAAATAAAGAAAATATAGACTAATTATTTCCTCTCTTGCTTAAACATACTGCAATTAAATTATCCAGAGAATAAAGATGAAAGCAAGGTGGCATCTTATCCGTTAACTCCATCTATTTTATATATATATATATATAGCAGACTTACATTTTTTAGAGTGTGCATGTTAAATATGCTACCAATACTTTATTACATGAAATGAAAGATAAATGTGTTATATTTAAAAAAAAAAAAATGTTCTAAATAGAGATGTTCACTGACCCCCGAATCTTGGTTTTGGATCTGGATTACCGTCGTGTTTTGGTTTTGGTTTTGCCAAACCGCCATTGCGTGTTTTGGTTTTGGGTTTGTTTGGTTTTGTTTTGCTATTTTGGTTTTGGTCATAAAAGAACCAAATTTAGTACTCCACCTGTTCCTTGGATAAGTAATGTAGTTGTAAAGCTAACAAATTATCAAAAAAAACTGTTTAATTCCTGGTAGGCCTTCATTAATTCGACACACAAACCAGATTGTCTTCCTCTCCATATATGCATATTGGCAATGCAGCCATTGTCTATGGATGTATATTACACCCTACACATATAGTTAAATATGTAAAGAAATGGTTAAAGGCAGTTTGGTTTCTGTCTCTCTAGGCCCCCCTCCAATTGTAGAAAATACTCAAAAATTCAGCCGATATAGACTGTACAATATTAAGAGAAATGGACAAAGCCAGTTTGGGGTCACTCTGTGTATGACACCCTACCCTTAAGGAGAAAGTGCCCAAACAGCAGCCTTTCAAGACGGTAAGTGATATGGAAATGCCCCAAGTCCCTTTCCTTTTTGGGGGAAGATTGCACCGTACACTTAAATAGAAAGTTTTAAAGAGATGTAATCGTCATCATCTTCAGCTTCATCCTCACCCTCATCAGTGTGTACATCATCATCACAGACTATCAATTAATCGCCGCTTGAATCTGCCATTAAAGAACAGTCAGTGCTTGTATGTCTTGGATGGTGAAGGCCTTCCTCGTGGAAGATGTAGTTCATTTTTATAAACATCATTTTCTCCACATTTTTGGGAAGTAACCTTCTACGGCAATCACTGACTAAGTTCCCTGCTGTGCTGAACACTCGTTCAGAGTACACACTGGAGGGTGGGCAGCTTAAGTATTGCAAAGCAAGTTTGTACATGGGTTTCCAAATTTCCTGCTTTTCTACCCAGTAAGGAAAGGGACTGTCTGACATTTCCATATCAATTACCTCTTGAAAATAATCCTCCATCATCCTTTGCTTTGAATCCATTTTAATAAGGCCAAAGCACTTGTAGTGCTAAATATTGTTTTAGATACTGCTGACAAATACATAGTTGACATAGTAACATAGTTAATGAGGTTGAAAAAAGACACCAGTCCATCAAGTTCAACCTATTTTGGATCTCCTGCGATCCTGCACTTATATTTGAAATTGATTAAGAGTAAGCAACCACCAATCTGTTTCAATTGTGAAAATCCCCCCAGACTCAATATTTCAGTCCTATTTTTACTCTATATCCACTACTATCCTTCATTTAAATTAACGGTCGTATCCCTGGATACTCTTTTCCGCTAAAAATTTGTCTAACCCTTAAACATATCTATTGAATCTGCCATCACGACCTTCCCTGGCAATGAATTCCATATCTTGACTGCCCTTACTGTAAAGAACCCCTTCCTCTGCTGGTTGGGAAATTTCCTCTCCTCTAACCTTAGGGGGAGACCACGTGTCCTGTGTATGGTCCTTGGGGTAAAAAGTTCCCATGAAAGTTCTCTGTATTGACCCCTAATGTATTTGTACATAGTAATCATATCTCCCCTTAGATTCCTCTTTTCTAAAGTAAACATGCCTAAACTGGCTAACCTTTCCTCATAACTTGATGACTCCATACCCTTTATCAATTTGTCTCCCTTCTCTGAACCCTTTCTAGTTCCAAATTATCTTTTTTATAGAGTGGTGCCCAGAACTGTACTGCATATTCAAGATGAGGTCTTACCAATGATTTATACAGTGGAAAAATTACACTGTCTTCCCTTGCATCTATGCCCCTTTTTATGCATGCCAATACTTTGCCCTTGCAGCTGCTGCTTGATATTGAGCACTATTGCTAAGTCTACTGTCTACGAGCACTCCCAAATCCTTTTCCATTATAGATTCTCCTAAATTAA